>NC_084638.1:2595588-2710588 GCF_033978795.1 Nerophis ophidion
GCTTCAAAAAGGTAGTCACCTGAAATGGCATTTGCTTCACAGGTGTGCTTGAAAGCTCATCGAGAGAATGCCAAGAGTGTTGGGAACAGTTTGGCGCGGACCCCCTTCCTCTAACAGAGTCTGGCATGGATGAACTTGACTGGCCTGTGCAGAGTCCTGACCTGAACCCAATGGGTTAGGAATGGGATGGCACTTGTTTTCCCACTTTACTAGTAAAAGCCGCTTTTGGCATTTAAAATGTGGAAGTTTTATATGAGAAATGAGAAGAATATGCTAACGTCTTCCTTCTAAATGACCCCGGGCTGTCACAATGCGAACCCTCTTCGGTTCTCAGCGCCAATTTGCAGAGTTACGGGCACTCGGAAAGGCGATTCAAACTTTCGCCGCTGTTGCAGAAGAGCAACGTTATTAATTCCGGCCACGGCGCAGCGGGTATTTTTAGTGACGCGAGTCGGTGGCATCTGAAAAATTTATCGCCTGCATAAATGCAGTTTTCTCTGCGAGAAAGCTGAATGGCCCTGCAGGGCCCGAAATGTGTTTTGGTAGGAATGTTTGTTTTGTTTGGCTTTTGTTTGCCGCTGCTGCTCCAGTTCCTAAATAATGTATCTTGAATACAACAATGGACACTAGGGAGACTAAAGCAGACTTGCACTGTAAAAAAAAATAAAAAAAATAAAATAAACAAATAAAAAAAGTTGAATCCGTTCATTTTACAGTTGATAGAGTTTTTCCTTATGTTAAAATATTTTGAAAAAAACTGATTAATTGTAAAAAAAAAAAAATCCCTATAGAATTAAATTCGGGCCAATTTTAGTGTTGCCAATCAGCCTATCCCCAGGTGTGTGTTTTTTGGCGATAGGATGAAGACCCCTAGCCCGGGAATCGAACCCAGGACCTCCTTATTTGAGTGGTAACCTTTACGCCAATGTACCTTATATCTGCAAATTGCCTGTGTTTCCGAGACTTGGAAGTATTTGTACAACCTTTCACTGGACAACTCAAAACATAATAATAATAATAATTATAATAATAATAATAATAATAGATTTTATTTGTAAAAAAAATAAGCACTTTACGTTGAGCAAACAACCAAAGTGCCACAATGTAAAAAAATAGTAATAATGATAATAATAATAATAATAGTAAAAAGATAATAATAATAGTAAAAAGATAATAAAAATAAATAAAATATAAAACTAGAAACAGCCCAATGGCTAGAACCAGCATTCATGTCAAAAAAAGGCTTTTTTAAAAAAAAATATTTTTTTAAGCCTTTTTTAAAAGCATTCACAGTCTGAGGTGCCCTCAGGTGGTCAGGGAGAGCGTTCCACAGACTGGGAGCAGTGGAGCAGAAAGCCCGGTCTCCCATTGTTTGTAGCTTTGTCCGTGGAGGTTGGAGGAGGTTAGCCTGTATGGAGCGGAGGTGTCGTGTGGAGCGGAACATGGAACATGTAAATAGCTGCTGGCGACCGGTTCCAACACACTTAAACACACAGCTACTGCAAGGAATTTAGGGATTTCACCATCTACGGTCCGTAATATCATCAAAAGGTTCAGAAAATCTGGAAAAATCGCAGCATGTACTGCATTAAAAAGCGACATCAGCATGTAAAGGATATCACTACATGGGTTCAGGAACACTTCAGAAAACCACTGGCAGTGAATACGGGTGGTCGAAACATCTGTAAGTGCAAGTTAAATCTCTACTATGCAAAGCGAAAGCCATTTATCAACAACACCCACAAACGCCGCCGGATTCGCTGGGCCCCGAGTTCATCTAAAATGGACCGATGCAAAGTGGAAAAGTGTTCTGGGGTTTGACGAGTCCATGTTTCAAATTGTTTTTGGAAACTGTGGACGTCGTGTCCTTCGGAACAAAGAGGAACAAGAACCATCCGGATTGTTCTAGGCGCAACGTTAAAAAGCCGGCATCTGTGATGGTATGAGGGTGTATTAGTGCCCTAGGTATGGGTAACCTACTCAGTGGCGTAGTGGTTAGACTGTCCACCTTGGGTAGGTTGTGAGTTCAAACCCTGGCCAAGTCTTACCAAAGACTATAAAATTGGGACCCATTGCCTCCCTGCTTGGCACTCAATATTAAGGGGTTTGAATTGGGGGTTAAATCAACCAAAATGATTCCCGGGCGTGGCCACCGTGGCTGCTCACTGCTCTCCTCACCTTCCAGGGGGTGGATCAAGCGGATGGGTCAAATGCTGAGAGTAATTTCACCAAACCACTGTCAGTAACCACAGTCGGTCGCTATATCTGTAAGTGCAATTTAAAACTCAAAGCCATTTATCAACAACACCCAGAAACGCCGCCGGCTTACCTGAGCCCCGATTTCATCTAAGATGGTTCGATGCAAAGAGGAAAAGTGTTCAGTGATCTGACGAGTCCACTTTTCAAATTGTTTTTGGAAACTGTGGACGTCGTGTCCTCTGGAACAAAGAGGAACAAGAACCATCCGGATTGTTCTAGGCGCTATTAGTGCCCAAGGTATGGGTAATTTACTCAGTGGCGTAGTGGTTGTATTGTCTGCCATGGGTAGGTTGTGAGTTCAAACCCCGGCTAAGTCTTACCAAAGACTATAAAAATGAGACCCATTACCTCCCTGCTCGGCACTCAGCATCAAGGAGTTGGAATTGGGGGTTAAATCAACTAAAATGAATCCCGAGCACGGCCACCGCGGCTGCTCACTGCTCCCCTCACCTCCCAGGGGGTTGAACAAGCGGACGGGTCAAATACAGAGAGTAATTTCACCAAACCACCGTCAGTAACTACAGTCGGTCGCTACATCTGTAAGTGCAATTTAAAACTCAAAGCCATTTATCAACAACACCCAGAAACGCCGCCGGCTTACCTGAGCCCCGATTTCATCTAAGATGGTTCGATGCAAAGAGGAAAAGTGTTCAGTGATCTGACGAGTCCACTTTTCAAATTGTTTTTGGAAACTGTGGACGTCGTGTCCTCCGGAACAAAGAGGAACAAGAACCATCCGGATTGTTCTAGGCGCTATTAGTGCCCAAAGTATGGGTAATTTACTCAGTGGCGTAGTGGTTAGATTGTCCGCCTCGGGTAGGTTGTGAGTTCAAACCCCGGCTAAGTCTTACCAAAGACTATAAAAATGAGACCCATTACCTCCCTGCTTGGCACTCAACACCAAGGGGGTTAAATCACCAAAATGATTCCCGAGCACGGCCACCGCGGCTGCTCACTGATCCCCTCACCTCCCAGGGGGTGGATCAAGCGGATGGGTCAAAGGCTGAGAGTAATTTCACCAAACCACCGTCAGTAACCACAGTCGGTCGCTACATCTTTAAGTGCAATTTAAAACTTAAAGCCATTTATCAACAACACCCAAAAACTCCGCCGGCTTGCCTGGTCCCCGAGTTCATCTAAAATTGACCGACGCAAAGTGGAAAAGTGTTCAGTGTTCAGTAACTTACACATATGTGAAGGTACTATTAATGCTGAAAGGTACATACAGGTTTTGGAGCAACATATGCAACGTTATCATGGACGCCCCTGCTTATTTCAGTAACTTTTAAATACTGACTTCACAATTTTTTTCTTTCATTAGTACCTTTGTTAGGCCCTCTGAGTCTATTACAAAGCAGCCAACGAAGGGTAAACATAATACAGTTTCCAGAAACTGGAAAACAATAGTCTGAGCTTTGATGACAAACCCAAGCGCCCACATTACCATCCTTATTATGTGCTTTCACTGTCAACATGCCAGCAGCCTCGCGTGTGTGTGGGCATTTTTTTTTTTTAATCATCAAAGAGATCATTAATTATGCACTCCAAAGCTGCATTTTTTTAACAGTTCAATTGAAGGTCAACAAGCTTCTGGTTTCATGCGTATCGCTCAAACGCCGGAAGCTGTACGTTCAATATTTCACTCCGGGGGATTTAAGGCAAGCATATAAAATGGAGCGTGAAAGCACGCTACTGTACTTTATTACAAGCACCGGGCCGCAAAAAAAATTATAATCCAATAAATCAATCAATAGACACCTTTTCTTGGGGGTGTAAAACAATTGCTGAAAAGCAAGACAAAATAAAACTATATTGTGAACCTGATTCAGGCTCTCAAGTCAGTGGGTTGGCCTCTTCCGCCTCTGGTGGTCCGGCCATGTTGGGCGCCAATTTGTGGAAGTGTCTCCCCTCCGGGGTACTCGGACCACCAAGCACTGACATTAGAGCCTGGATCAGGTTCACAATATAGTTTTTTTTTTGCACTAAATTGTCTTGCTCTTCAGCAATTGTTTTGTGTCTCTCTCTCTCTCTCTCTCGCTCCACCTCCAACACCTCTCTCCTCCCCGGCTGCTGCCTTTAAACAGAGCGACAGGTGATTAAATCATCAGGCCCAGGTGGGCCATTTACGCACCTGACGCTGATCTCGAAGCCGGTCTTGGCACACCCCGTTTCGCTGCAGGTCCGCAGGCCACGCCCTCCTCCACAGTAGACCACAAGTGTTTTAAATGTAGAAAAATCCAAATAGGACCCATTAGAATAATTATATCTAAATGATCAGACAAAAGCTGTCTTCGGACCTACCAAGGGTAAGGTTCGTAAAACTCCACTGGTGTAGGAGGGAAGTTTCGTTCATCTATTATAATCAAAGGACTACAAAAGCGAAGAGGAAGCAGGACCAGAATCCCCTCCAAGTGATTTATTTTTTCAACTGTTTTAGGGACCTCTTTTTGAACTATTTCACGAACCTGTCTGAACTATTTTACGAACCTCTTCTTGAACTATTTTACAAACCTATTTGAACTATTTTACAAACCTCTTTTTGAACTGTTTTACAAACCTCTTTTTGAACTGTTTTACAAACGTCTTTTGAACTGTTTGACAAACCTTTTTGAACTATTTTACGAACCTCTTTTTGAACTATTTTACAAACCTCTTTTTCAACTGTTTTACGAACCCCTTTTTGAACTATTCTATGAACCTCTTTTTGAAATATTTTACGAACCTCTTTTTGAACTGTTGACGGACCTCTTCAACTATTTTACGAACCTCTTTTTCAACTGTTTTAGAAACCTTTTTGAACTATTTTACCAACCTATTTTTGAACTGTTTTACG
Organism: Nerophis ophidion; assembly: GCF_033978795.1. Classification (NCBI taxonomy): domain Eukaryota; kingdom Metazoa; phylum Chordata; class Actinopteri; order Syngnathiformes; family Syngnathidae; genus Nerophis; species Nerophis ophidion. The sequence goes on from NC_084638.1 coordinate 2,600,681, forward strand.
AACCTCTTCTTGAATTATTTTACAAACCTCTTTTTGAACTCTTTTACGAACCTCTTTTTGAACTGTTTTACAAACCTCTTTTTGAATTATTTGACGAACATTTTTGAAGTATTTTACGGATCTCTTTTTGAACTATTTTACAAATCTCTTTTTGAACTGTTTTACGAACCTCTTTTTGAACTATTTTACGAACCTCTTTTTGAACTGTTTTAGAAACCTTTTTGAACTATTTTACCAACCTCCTTTTGAACTGTTTTACGAACCTCTTCTTGAACTATTTTACAAACCTCTTTTTGAACTCTTTTACGAACCTCTTTTTGAACCGTTTTACAAACCTCTTTTTGAATTATTTGACGAACATTTTTGAAGTATTTTACGGATCTCTTTTTGAACTATTTTACAAATCTCTTTTTGAACTGTTTTACGAACCTCTTTTTTAAACTATTTTACGAACCTCTTTTTGAACTGTTGACGGACCTCTTCAATTATTTTACGAACCTCTTTTTGAACTACTTCACAAACCTCTTTTTCAACTGTTTTACGGACCTCTTTTTGAACGGTTTTACAAACGTCTTTACGACCTTTTCGGCGAAGTGTTTACAACCTTTTCTTTTGAAATGTTCCGTAACCAAAGGCAACGCCGTTTACGACCCACTTCCCTTTGGAAGCAGCAGTGGACATGTGGTCGGAGAAAATCCCAATAAAGGAAGGAGGTATCCAATCTTTCGCCAGAGCATGGCTGACACCGTAAGAGGTTACAGTTCGACACGTTTTTCCCTCAATTGAGCCAAATTGAATTCCGTGTCTGTTTAATTCCTTGCTTCTTGTCTTGTTTAATAGAAGTCATCAGTGTTTGAACCTGACATGGCCCTTTTAATGTGGGCCTTATGGTGATTTTTGGCCGCCAATCCAAGAATAACGGTTATATTTGGAGCGCGGATGCGTCCATTTTTCAATATTTAATTATGCGGATGACTCATGCATTGCAGCGTGGAGCACGGAAGGAGAGCGGAAGGACGAGGATGTATGGAAGTCGGACAGGACGAGGAGAGATAAGAAGTGACAGCAGAGCGCGACAATCGTCAAGGAGGATTCATTTCCCATAGGAAGGCACCGATCACTCCTTAATCCGTTGCCTGCAGCTCGGGGTCTGCTGCGGCAAAAAACGTGGGCCGCTTGTCAAAACCGCGGCACGTTGGCGAGGTAATTGAGCGGGGCCTTGTGCTCGAATCCTGCGCGACCACCTACAGAATTATTTTAAAAGACAACACTTTCTCCTATACTCTGGAAAAAGGACAGGTTCGATGCACTGGTGACACGTTTTGTCATGTTTTAGTAACTACAGTCGGGGTCAAAAGTGATTGGCGCACATACTTGTTGGTCACGAATAAACGTTTGGTTCTTTTATTGTGACGGTTCGCCGGCATCGTGGTGCGGGTTCCTTCTCTCAATTATGCAGTCGGAACTGGACACAGCGTGAAGCTAAGTAACGATGATTTATTTATGCTAAAAACAGAATAAGAACAGGAAAAACTGGTACTAGGCACAAAAGGCAAAACGAACAGAACGAGCATGGGAGCTGGAAAGAACTAAAAGCGCTAGCATGTGAGCTAGAAAGTACTAAAAGCGCTAGCATGTGAGCTAGAAAGTACTAAAAGCGCTAGCATGTGAGCTAGAAAGTACTAAAAGCGCTAGCATGTGAGCTAGAAAGTACTAAAAGCGCTAGCATGTGAGCTACAGAACAAACAAAGGATTAACGCGGAGGCTAGCAAGGACAGAGATAGTTTTACCACAGTCGAGAATCAGCGTCGTCACCTGTTGCATGGAACAAACTAGGAAGCAAGGACAAGTCAACTGAAAACGGAAACAAGAAGCAGGTGGAACTAATGCGTGACTTTGGCAACCGAAGAAACAAGAACCGGAATATGACATGATCCGGGCAGTGAAGAATGTTTCAGTTGTTTTTAATCTTCTTTGCAGGGGCAGTAAGTCTTTGCTGTCGTCCAGCATTTTGTTTTTCTTTACTTTGCAGCCAGTTCAGTTTTTGTTTTGTTCTGCATTCCCTAAACTTCAATGCCTTTCCTTCGGGGCACTCACCTGTCGTTTATTTCTCAGCTTAAGCGTTAGACACAATTTTACTTTAACTGCACCCACCTGTTCCCAACTACCCCGCACACCTGTGGGACGTTCCAAATAAGTGTTTGATGAGCATTCCTCAACTTTATCAGTATTTATTGCCACCTTTCCAGACTTCTTTGTCAATTGTTGCTGGCATCAAATTCTAAAGTTAATGATTATTTGCACCCAAAAAAATGTTTATCAGTTTGAATATCAAATATGTTGTCTTTGTAGCATCTTCTTCTTCCACTTATCCGAGGTCGGGTCGCGGGGGCAACAGCCTAAGCAGGGAAACCCAGACTTCCCTCTCCCCAGCCACTTCGTCTAGCTCTTCCCGGGGGATCCCGAGGCGTTCCCAGGCCAGCCGGGAGACATAGTCTTCCCAACGTGTCCTGGGTCTTCCCCGTGGCCTCCTACCGGTTGGACGTGCCCGAACCACCTCATCTGGCTCCTCTCGATGTGGAGGAGCAGCGGCTTTACTTTGAGTTCCTCCCGGATGGCAGAGCTTCTCACCCTATCTCTAAGGAAGAGACCCAAACTCATTTCGGCCGCTTGTACCCGAGATCTTATCCTTTCGGTCATGACCCAAAGCTCATGACCATAGGTCAATCAATCAATCAATGTTTATTTATATAGCCCCAAATCACAAATGTCTCAAAGGACTGCACAAATCATTACGACTACAACATCCTCGGAAGAACCCACAAAAGGGCAAGGAAAACTCACACCCAGTGGGCAGGGGAGAATTCACATTCAGTGGGACGCCAGTGACAATGCTGACTATGAGAAACCTTGGAGAGGACCTCAGATGTGGGCAACCCCCCCCCTCTAGGGGACCGAAAGCAATGGATGTCAAGCGGGTCTAACATGATACTGTGAAAGTTCAATCCATAGTGGCTCCAAGACAGCAGTGAGAGTCCCGTCCACAGGAAACCATCTCAAGCGGATCAGCAGCGTAGAGATGTCCCCAACCGATACAGGCGAGCGGTCCATCCTGGGTCCCGACGAGCGGTCCATCCTGGGTCTCGACTCTGGACAGTCAGTACTTCATCCATGGTCATCGGACCGGACCCCCTCCACAAGGGAGGGGGGGACATAGGAGAAAGAAAAGAAGCGGCAGATCAACTGGTCTAAAAAGGAGGTCTATTTAAAGGCTAGAGTATACAGATGAGTTTTAAGATGAGGATGGGAACGTAGATCGACTGGTAAATTGAGAGCTTTGCCTTCCGGCTCAGCTCCTTCTTCACCACAACGGATCGGTACAACGTCCGCATTACTGAAGACGCCGCACCGATCCGCCTGTCGATCTCACCATCCACTCTTCCCTCACTCGTGAACAAGACTCCTAGGTACTTGAACTCCTCCACTTGGGGCAGGGTCTCCTCCCCAACCCGGAGATGGCATTCCACCCTTTTTCCGGGCGAGCATCTTTGTAGCATATTTTACTGAATATGGGTTGGAAAGGATTCGCAAATCATTGTATTCCGGTTATATTTACATCCAACACAAGTTCCCAACTCATATGGAAACGGGGTTTGTACATTGGAACCAAAGCAGTATCATCGTAAAAACCTCTACCCTTTTTGAAAATGTGGACAGTCAGACTCTAAAAATAAGTCCTCCTCAAAAGCCAACATGGTAGCTCTTTCTCTTTGGCTTGTGTTACACCTGCTCTCGCTTTCCTCACCGCCCAGCAGTGTGATAAAAAAGCTGTGAACAAGACGCCAAGTTGGGCGCCGGCGGAAGCCAGAGAATGAGAAAGCACTCTCCGGTCCCGCAGAACCTATAAATACACTCGAGGCATTAAAACCTAAAAGCATTACAATCGCCATGTCGCTTGAGTTAAGGCAGCTGTTCCACAAGACAACCCACCGCTGGAATGAAGATCGAGAGGAACGGACTCTACCGGGTTTTTTTTCCTCATATTTCCGCGGCAGAAATTGTTTTTTTTTTACAAAGTGAGAACAATCAATCGTTAAATCCTACGATCTCCAAATACTCAAAATTGTCCAGAGCAGGGGTGTCAAACTCAAATATAGAGTACAAACCACTACGACTACGACATCCTCGGAAGAACCCACATAAGGGCAAGGAGAACTCACACCCAGTGGGACGCCGGTGACAATGATGACTATGAGAAACCTTGGAGAGGACCTCAGATGTGGGCAACCCCCCCCACTCTAGGGGACCGAAAGCAATGGATGTCGAGCGGGTCTAACATGATACTGTGAAAGTTCAATCCATAGTGGCTCCAACACAGCCGCGAGAGTTCAGTTCAAAGCGGATCCAAGACGGCAGCGAGAGTCCCGTCCACAGGAAACCATCCCAAGCGGAGGCGGATCAGCATCGTAGAGATGTCCCCAACCGATACACAGGCGAGCGGTCCATCCTGGGTCCCGACTCTGGACAGCCAGTCATCGGACCGGACCCCTTCCACAAGGGAAGGGGGGACATAGGAGAAAAAGAAAAGAAGCGGCAGATCAACTGGTCTAAAAAGGAGGTCTATTTAAAGGCTAGAGTATACAAATGAGTTTTAAGGTGAGACTTAAATGCTTCTACTGAGGTGGCATCTCGAACTGTTACCGGGAGGGCCTTCCAGAGTACTGGAGCGTTAGAAGATGGATGGATGGATTATTACACGGAGAAAATGTTGTACACACATGTTATACATCAGACTTATAGGCACCATATGTAAGTACCCAAATTACAGACTCGACATAAAAATAAATTCAATCGGAGCAGAAACATAGGAGGAAACGGGATTAAAACCCGATGCTAACCGCCCATTGAAAATACATGGGTACGGCTAGTAGCTACTTTTAGCAAACAGATCGACTTACCAAGTCGGCGTAATATCTTAACATCGACACACTCTCTCGCCGCAACTCGGCCCTGATGGTCGGCACCTAGAAGTTTACAATTAGTTGTAAAATGTCGGACGGATGTTTTTACGATATGCAGGCAAACGACAACCAGCTTGCTAGTAAATAAATACAATTTTAAAACTAGAGGCAGCTCACTGGTAAGTGCTGCTATTTGAGCTATTTTTAGAACAGGCCAGTGGGCGACTATGCAAAACATTTTTTATGAAATATTTTCACCCGGACTCTGCATCCAGTGGCCCCCAGGTAAATTGAGTTTGAGACCCCCGGTTTAATGCATCACCACAAAATTATGCATAATAACTCTATTTAATAATACAACTCTAACATTTGACAACCAAACAATTAAACAAGGTGACTCTGTAAAGAATCTGGGTATTATCTTCGACCCAACTCTCTCCTTTGAGGCACACATTAAAAGCGTTACTAAAACGGCCTTCTTTCATCTCCGTAATATCGCTAAAATTCGCTCCATTCTGTCCACTAAAGACGCCGAGATCATTATCCATGCGTTTGTTACGCCTCGTCTCGATTACTGTAACGTATTATTTTCGGGTCTCCCCATGTCTAGCATTAAAAGATTACAGTTGGTACAAAATGCGGCTGCTAGACTTTTGACAAGAACAAGAAAGTTTGATCACATTACGCCTATACTGTATATACCTTTATATACATATATACATACATATATACTGTATATACCTTTATATACATATATACATACATATATACTGTATATACCTTTATATACATATATACATACATATATACTGTATATACCTTTATATACATATATACATACATATATACCTATACTGTATATACCTTTATATACATATATACATACATATATACCTATACTGGCTCACCTGCACTGGCTTCCTGTGCACTTAAGATGTGACTTTAAGGTTTTACTACTTACGTATAAAATACTACACGGTCTAGCTCCATCCTATCTTGCCGATTGTATTGTACCATATGTCCCGGCAAGAAATCTGCGTTCAAAGGACTCCGGCTTATTAGTGATTCCTAGAGCCCAAAAAAAGTCTGCGGGATATAGAGCTTTTTCATTTCGGGCTCCAGTACTCTGGAATGCCCTCCCGGTAACAGTTCGAGATGCCACCTCAGTAGAAGCATTTAAGTCTTACCTTAAAACTCATTTGTATACTCTAGCCTTTAAATAGACTCCCTTTTTAGACCAGTTGATCTGCTGTTTCTTTTCTTTTTCTTCTATGTCCCACTCTCCCCTGTGGAGGGGGTCCGGTCCGATCCGGTGGCCATGTACTGCTTGCCTGTGTATCGGCTGGGGACATCTCTGCGCTGCTGAGCCGCCTCCGCTTGGGATGGTTTCCTGCTGGCTCCGCTGTGAACGGGACTCTCGCTGCTGAGTTGGACCCGCTTTGGACTGGACTCTCGCGACTGTGTTGGATCCATTGCGGATTGAACTTTCACAGTATCATGTTAGACCCGCTCGACATCCATTGCTTTCCTCCTCTCTAAGGTTCTCATAGTCATTATTGTCACCGACGTCCCACTGGGTGTGAGTTTTCCTTGCCCTTATGTGGGCCTACCGAGGATGTCGTGGTGGTTTGTGCAGCCCTTTGAGACACTAGTGATTTAGGGCTATATAAGTAAACATTGATTGATTGATTGATTGAATTCCACGACTGTATATATCGGAATGGGAATATGGGCAAAAAAGCTCTAGTAAAAATGTATAAAGGAGAGAGCCTACATGTTTGGCATCTGTCACTAAACGGTGGACAAACTGCACAAAATGCGCTGCCAAAAAAACGTTTCAGGGACTTGAAGTCATTCTGCACTGAGGAAAGATAAATTTTGTCCCTGCAGGTTTTCCTTTAAAAACATTTTTTTTTTTTGCACTCAACATCAACAAGGCAGCCTGGCATAGTGAGAGCTCAGGGCTGCAGAGTTAGGGATTAAAAGCTCCTCTGCATCTAAAGTAGGGGTCTCCAGCCTTTTTAGTTGTTTTTTTTTGGCACCAGGGACCGGTTTAATGCAGGCATTGTTTTTCCACGGGCCGGCCAACTCACAATAACGTATTCCCTTTGCAATACAACTCTCCAGAGACTATTGTTTTTCACTTATTTTCGCATTTTTTTTTCCCGCTATCAATCAATCAATCAATCAATGTTTATTTATATAGCCCCAAATCACAAATGTCTCAAAGGACTGCACAAATCATTACGACTACAACATCCTCGGAAGAACCCACAAAAGGGCAAGGAAAACTCACACCCAGTGGGCAGGGAGAATTCACATCCAGTGGGACGCTAGTGACAATGCTGACTATGAGAAACCTTGGAGAGGACCTCAGATGTGGGCAACCCCCCCCCTCTAGGGGACCGAAAGCAATGGATGTCGAGCGGGTCTAACATGATACTGTGAAAGTTCAATCCATAGTGGCTCCAAGACAGCAGCGAGAGTCCCGTCCACAGGAAACCATCTCAAGCGGATCAGCAGCGTAGAGATGTCCCCAACCGATACAGGCGAGCGGTCCATCCTGGGTCCCGACGAGCGGTCCATCCTGGGTCTCGACTCTGGACAGTCAGTACTTCATCCATGGTCATCGGACCGGACCCCCTCCACAAGGGAGGGGGGGACATAGGAGAAAGAAAAGAAGCGGCAGATCAACTGGTCTAAAAAGGAGGTCTATTTAAAGGCTAGAGTATACAGATGAGTTTTAAGGTGAGACTTAAATGCTTCTACTGAGGTAGCATCTCGAACTGTTACCGGGAGGGCATTCCAGAGTACTGGAGCCCGAACGGAAAACGCTCTGTAGCCCGCAGACTTTTTTCGAGCTCTAGGAATCACTAATAAGCCGGAGTCTTTTGAACGCAGATTTCTTGCCGGGACATATGGTACAATACAATCGGCAGGATAGGATGGAGCTAGACCGTGTAGTATTTTATACGTAAGTAGTAAAACCTTAAAGTCACATCTTAAGTGCACAGGAAGCCAGTGCAGGTGAACCAGTACAGGTATATATGTATGTATATATGTATATAAAGGTATATACAGTATATATGTATGTATATATGTATATAAAGGTATATACAGTATATATGTATGTATATATGTATATAAAGGTATATACAGTACAGGTATATATGTATGTATATATGTATATAAAGGTATATACAGTATATATGTATGTATATATGTATATAAAGGTATATACAGTACAGGCGTAATGTGATCAAACTTTCTTGTTCTTGTCAAAAGTCTAGCAGCCGCATTTTGTACCAACTGTAATCTTTTAATGCTAGACATTGGGAGACCCGAAAATAATACGTTACAGTAATCGAGACGAGACGTAACAAACGCATGGATAATGATCTCGGCGTCTTTAGTGGACAAAATGGAGCGAATTTTAGCGATATTACGGAGATGAAAGAAGGCCGTTTTAGTAACGCTTTTAATGTGTGACTCAAAGGAGAGAGTTGGGTCGAAGATAATACCCAGATTTTTTACAGAGTCACCTTGTTTTATTATTTGGTTGTCAAATGTTAAAGTTGTATTATTAAATAGAGGTCGGTGTCTAGCAGGACCGATAATCAGCATTTCCGTTTTTTTGGCATTAAGTTGATGCCTTACACCAGGGGTCGGCAACCCAAAACGTTGAAAGAGCCATATCGGACCAAAAATACGAAAAAACAAATCAGTCCGGAGCCGCAAAAAAGTGAAAAGCCGTATATAAGTCCTATATTACGTCATTAGCGTCTATATTAGCCTACTATCAAAATGACTACCGTATTTCCTTGAATTGCCGCAGGGCGCTAATTATTTTAAAACCTCTTCTCACTCCGGCACTTACCAAAGGCTTGCGGTAAATTTAGGCCTGCGCTTATAAATTTGAGTGTGATGTAAGGATACCATCATGAAAAGCTCATTTAATTAAAAAAAAACTTTATTATGGTCTTACCTTTACTTATAAATAAAGTCCATGCGCAGCTCCTTCCGATCAAAAGCATCGATAACTTGTTTATAAAAGTCTTCCTTATCTTTCTTCAGTTTTAAAAGTCTCTCTGTCTCGATGGAGATCTTCCTCTATTACCTCCTGCTTCGATTGAAAGTCCAGTTTGGAAAACCGTTTTATTTTAGATATGTAATCCTCCATGTTAAAAGTGCAAGTGAGAGGGGAAAAAATCAACGATCGCTGCTCACTCTTGTCACTTCTTCTGCAGCCGAGTAGAAACGTTTTGCCGCTTTTCCACTAGACCCGCACACGCGTTTCCCCTGCTCGGTACGGGCTGAGGAGACGAGGGGACCGGTAGCTTCCGTAGCACTCCGAATTCAAAAGACTTTGAAATAAGATCTAAATTTGATTCTACAGATTTTCAAAATTTTCCAGAAATAATTTTTGGGAATTTAAATCATAATACGTTTTAAGGAATATTTCACAAATATTCTTCGTCGAAAAAACAGAAGCTAAACTGAAGAATTTAATTAAAATGTATTTATTATTCTTTACAATAAAAAAAATAAATGTACTTGAACATTGATTTAAATCGTCAGAAAAGAAGAGGAGGGAATAGAAAAGGTAAAAAAGTATATGTGTTTAAAAATTCTAAAATAATTTTTAAGGTTGTATTTTTTCTCTAAAATTGTCTTTCTGAAAGTTATAAGAAGCAAAGTAAAAAAATAAATGAATTTATTTTAAGCAAGTGAAGACCAAGTATTTAAAATATTTTCTTGGATTTTCAAATTCTATTTGAGTTTTGTCTCTCTTAGAATTAAAAATGTCCTTCTGATCAAAAGCATCGATAATTTGTTTATAAAAGTCTTCCTTATCTTTCTTCAGTTTTAAAAGTCTCTCTGTCTCGATGGAGATCTTCCTCTATTACCTCCTGCTTCGATTGAAAGTCCAGTTTAGAAAACTTTTATTTTAGATATGTAATCCTCCATGTTAAAAGTGCAAGTGATAGAAAAAAAATCAACGATCGCTGCTCACTCTTGTCACTTCTTCTGCAGCCGAATAGTCGCAAGAAGGATCACTAGCGCCCTCTACCACCAGGAGGCGGGACTCATTTAATGACTCATATTTGACACACGCAGCTACGGTATATTAATAAAACATAGCTGCTTACTGTTCTTTTTAGCATATTCAATAGCTTGGACTTTAAATCCTACTGAATAGCTCTTAATCTTCTTCCCTTTATGCCAGGGGTGTCAGACTCAAATACAGAGTGGGCCAAAATTTAAAACGGAACAAAGCCGTGGGCCAAGGGTTGAACAAATGAACCTTTTAATAGGGACCCAAACAAGTTTTGCATTGAATATTGAACAAGCAAGACTTATATAACTTTATAGTGACATGCAAAATAGAGTTTCAAATAATAATAATAATAATTAAAAAATATCAATGGCATATCAAATCAAATTTAAATAAAAATCGAGTGCCTTTTTTCCATTTGCAGCCTTCTGAGGTAGATATCCAAATGAACTTTTTCCTCAGGATAATATCCATCCATCCATTTTATACCGCTTATTCCCTTTCGGGGTCGCGGGGGGCGCTGGCGCCTATCTCAGCTACAATCGGGCAGAAGGCAGGGTACACCCTGGACAATAATACATTTAAAAATAAAATAACAATAATGAATAAATCAAACATTCAAGCCTTGAAGTAGCAAGAGAAAATGCATGAATAAAACCTTAATTATTGCTCAGTTTGCTACACTGATTTGCTTTACCACTGAATATGGAACAAGCAATACTTATACAACTTAAAAGTGCAAAATCAACTTTCAAAAAACAAAAAACATCAATGGTAAAACACATAAAATTTAGATAAAATATTTAATGCCTCTTTTCTATTTGCAGCCTTCTGAGGTAACTATCAACATTACATTTTTCCACAGGCTAATAAATCTTAAAATAAAATAATGAGAAGGGTGGGGTTGGGGGTGGGGGGGGCGGGGTTAGGTGGTAGCGGGGGGTGCATATTGTAGTGTCCCGGAAGAGTTAGTGCTGCAAGGGGTTTGGGGTATTTGTTCTGTTGTGTCTATGTTGTGTTACGGTGCGGATGTTCTTCCGAAATGTGTTTGTCATTCTTGTTTGGTGTGGGTTCACAGTGCGGTGCATATTTTTAACAGTGTTAAAGTTGTTTATACGGCCACCCTCAGTCTGACCTGTATGGCTGTTGAGCAAGTATGCTGGCATTCACTTAAGTGTGTGTGTATAAGTCGCATATATCATGTGACTTGTTTGTATGGAGGAAAGCTGTATAGTACCGGCGGGCCAGCTCTAATGTTAATTTGATATTGCCTCAAGGGCCAAATGAAATTGCACGGTGGGCCAAATTTGGCCCGCGGGCCAGAGTTTGACACCCATGCTTTATGCGATTTCAAATTATTGACATCAGCCTCCTCCATTTCGAAAACGATGACAGGTGAAGTGTCACTCGTGACGTGACGAGTTTGACCCGGCGGAAATCCTAGGCGTATACTAATTATTTTGCGAAACGAGTTTGACCCGGCGGAAATTCTAGACATGCGCTAATAAAAATTATATTTGGCGAAACGAGTTTGACCCGGCATTAATCCTGAGCCGGCGGTAATGCTAAGCATGCGCTAATTACTTAGCAAAACGAGTTTGACCCGGCAGTAATTGTAGGCAGGTGCATACATACTATATACCCGGCGGCAATTCAAAGAAATACGGTACGTGTCGCAGACTGAAGCAAATCTTTGTTGACAGAAATGTTCTAATTTTATATTTTTTTTACACATTTTTGTAATGTGGTGAGCGGATTGTTCTTCCACGAGTGCTGACGGGACTCCGGAGACAGCGTGCAGGTAGGGGATGATTTATTCTCATAAATCATTCACGAGAAACAAAAACGAACAAAACAAGTGAACACAAGGAGAACTTCCCGGACACACAGGGTAGCAAAGACGGAACGCATAAGGCAAGGCTTAGCTCGAGAAACACGAGGAACTAACCTTAGCAGTTGCGTAAAGCAAACAAAAGCACTGGACAGTGTGACGGGAAAGGGCGGGACTAAATAGCTCTACGATTAGTGCTCGGGAACAGGTGAGCGTCCCGAACACTGATCAGAGGCAGGTGAAAGCGATAAATAACCATGGTAAACTAGGAGACACAAAACAGGGGTGCTGAAGCAGAACCAAGCCGACAAGAGACGTAAAACGTGAAAAAACTATGATACGGGTAACGGATCATAACAGTACCCCCCTCCGAAGGAGACACAAAACAGGGGTGCTGAAAAAGAAATAAGCCAATAAGAGACATAAAAAGTGAAAAAACTATGATAGGGGCAACGGATCATAACAGTGCCCCCCTCCTAAGGAGACACAAAACAGGGGTGCTGAAACAGAACTAAGCCAACAAGAGACATAAAATGTAAATAAACTATGATACGGGCAACAGATCATAACAGTACCCCCCTCCTAAGGAGACACAAAACAGGGGTGCTGAAGCAGAACCAAGCCGACAAGAGACATAAAACGTGAAAAAACTATGATACGGGCAACGGATCATAACAGTACCCCCTCCGAAGGAGACACAAAACAGGGGTGCTGAAACAGAACCAAGCCGACAAGAGACATAAAACGTGAAAAAACTATGATACGGGCAACGGATCATAACAGTACCCCCCTCCTAAGGAGACACAAAACAGGGGTGCTGAAAAATAAATAAGCCAATAAGAGACATAAAAAGTGAAAAAACTATGATAGGGGCAACGGATCATAACAGTGCCCCCCTCCTAAGGAGACACAAAACAATGGTGCCGAAAAAGAAATAAGCCAATAAGAGACATAAAAAGTAAAAAAACTATGATACGGGCAACGGATCATAACAGTGCCCCCCTCCTAAGGAGACACAAAACAGGGGTGCTGAAACAGAACCAAGCCGACAAGAGACATAAAACGTGAAAAAACTATGATACGGGCAACGGATCATAACAGTGCCCCCCTCCGAAGGAGACACAAAACAGGGGTGCTGAAACAGAACCAAGCCGACAAGAGACATAAAACGAGAAAAAGCTATGATACGGGCAACGGATCATAACAAGAGAGGAAGAGAGAGCATAAAGCTTGTGTCGGCTTACGGTACATCATATAGAACTCAGTTCCCGCCAGAATTCTTGGGTCCACTGGTCCTTTATACAGCTCGCCCTCATCAGTCCCAGGTGTGCAGATTGCCGACTGCTCACAGCTTTGCCGGCATGTGTGTCAGCGGAGGGGCTGGAAGACCCAGCTGCCGGGGAAAAACAGGTTCGAGCCCGCGCCGTGACAAGGATCTAAGATGGAACCTTGAGGAAAGTTAAAATGTCAATGCAAGGACCTGCCACTGTAATACCAAAATTTATTTTTATATTTTTTGGAAGTTTTCTAAATAAAGGGTACCACAAAAAATGTTTTTTTTTTCAAACAAAAATTCTTAGGGTACATTACACATACACTTTTCTTTTATTAGTAAGTAAGCAAACAAGGGCTCTTAATTTAGTCTGCTGACATATGCAGTAACATAACTATACATTAGTTTTGGATGATACCACAAATTTATGTATCGATCCGATACCTAAATCCTATTCAAAGTCCTCATGTGTCCAGGGATGTATTTATCGAGTTCATAAACATAATAAGAATTTTAAAAAGGAAACATTTTTTTGTGATGATAAAAAATATTAATACACTCCTATACTTGGTATCATTACAGTGGATGTCAGGTGTGGATCCACCATTGGCTTTTGTTTACATTGTGGCATGTTTAGCTATTCCTCGTCCTGCAGGGATGATACTTGAAAGAAAGGTACTTTATTTGTCGCTATGGCGACAAGGACTAGTGATTTAGAAGTAGCTAAAACGCTGCCGACTGCGGATGGACGCTAACTGTTAGCTCGCTAACTATGTATTAAAGCACGTCTTCCTGAAAGTGTTTTAATGTTATAACTGTTCTAGTTTGCAAGGAGAAATGACAGCAGACTGACACCAGAGGGCCGTAAAGTACAATAATTGATTATATATAAAGTCAATGTATATATAATAATACCTTAACTGTTATAGTTTGCAAGGAGAAATGACAGCAGACTGACAACAGATATATGGAATGTAGGTCTAAGTGAGACCTACATAGAGGTTTTTGTTTCATGTCTCTACGACATTCCTACTGGAAGTTATAGGCAGTTTTCTTCCTAGGAGCAGTTTTGTCTCTGATTTATTCCCAGTGGGCGCTAGAGCGCAATTTTGAGTTTTGGGGTTAATTGATTACATATAACGTCAATGTATATATAATAATACCTTAACTGTTCTAGTTTGCAAGGAGAAATGACGGCAGACTGACACCAGAGGACCGTAAAGTACAATAATTGATAATATATAAAGTCAATGTATAAATAATAATACCTTAACTGTTTATAGTTTGCAAGGAGAGATGACGGCATAGCTCGGTTGGTAGAGTGGCCGTGCCAGCAACTTGAGAGTTGCAGGTTCGATTCCCGCTTCCGCCATCCTAGTCATTGCCGTTGTGTCCTTGGGCAAGACACTTTACCCACCTGCTCCCAGTGCCACCCACACTGGTTTAAATGTAACTTAGATATTGGGTTTCACTATGTAAAGCGCTTTGAGTCAATAGATAAAAGCGCTATATAAATATGATTCACTTCAATTCACTTCACAGACTGACACCAGATATATGGAATGTAGGTCTAAGTGAGACCTACATAGAGGTTTTTGTTTCATGTCTCTACGACATTCCTACTGGAAGTTATAGGCAGTTTTCTCCCTAGGAGCAGTTTTGTCTGTGATTTATTCCCAGGGGGCGCTAGAGCGCAATTTTGAGTTTTGGGGTTAATTGATTATATATAAAGTCAATGTAAATATAATAATACCAAACAATACTACTAAATAAACTAAGGAAATGGAGTGTGTCAAACCCAAGTGCGTATGTGTGCTACTATGTGTAGAATTTTACGGAAGTGTGTATTACCAAAGTGTTGAACAAAATACGAGGAAGTCCAGGGGGCCGGTAGGTGATCCGGGGCGAGAGAGAGGCGTCAGAATCCAGGGGCGAGCGAGGAGTCGAGGAACGAAGGAGGCAGTCAGAGTAGACGGAGATCCGGGGAAAAGTGAGACCCACAGCTCACTTACAGGCAACGGAGGGTAGTACACCATGAAAACTACGTTCCCGCGTCCACTGTTCCTTTATTTAGCTCGCCCTCATCGGTCACAGGTGTGCAGATTGTCTGATCATCTGCAGGCTTGTAGCTGCGTGGGCGTGCTGCTCCCAGCGCGAGCAGGGGCGTGTCCGAACGCGCTGTCAGCGGAGGGAGACGCAGACTGCACCTTTATCGTTACTTTTGAAGTTAAAATGCGTCCGTTCTCCCTTTTTTGACTACACACTGTGTCTGTTTGCAAGTACTCGGTGATTGTGCGCTGCTGAACATGCTCCTCTGCTCGTAAACCCAGCAATGTCACGACGTGTCCTACTTGTCCTAGTCTAGTAGTCCTTGTCTTTTAATCGTAGTAGTCCTATATGTTCTAGTCTACAAGTCCTTAGTCCTAGTAGTTCTACTTGTCCTGGTCCTTTAGTCCTTACTCTAGTAGTCACTGGTCTTTTAGTCCTAGTAGTCCTACTTGTCCTTGTCTAATAGTATTGGTCACTTAGTTCCTGTAGTCCTAGTTGTCATAGTTTAGTAGTCCGGGTCTTTTAGTCCGACTCGTCCTACTTCTCCTAGTTTAGTAGTCCTGTTCTCTTAATCCTTGTAGTCCTACTTGTCCTAGTCTAGTAGTATTGGTCACTTAGTTCCTGTAGTCCTACTTGTCCTAGTCTAGTAGTCCTTGTCTTTTCATCCTAGTAGTCCTATTTTTTCTAGTCAAGTAGTCGTTAGTCTAGTAGTCTTCAGTCCTAGAAGTTCTACTTGTCCTGGTCCTTTAGTCCTTACACTAGTAGTCCTGGTCTTTTAGTCCTAGTAAACCTACTTGTCCTTGTCTAGTAGTATTAGTCACTTAGTTCCTGTAGTCCTAGTTTAGTAGTTTGGGTCTTTTAGTCCAACTCGTCCTACTTGTCCTAGTTTAGTAGTCCTGTTCTCTTAATCCTTGTAGTCCTACTTGTCCTTGTCTAGTAGTCCTGGTCTTTTAGTCCTATTGGTCCTACTTGTCGTAGTGTGGTAGTCCTGGTCCCTTACTCCGAGTAGCCCTACTTGTCCTAGTCTAGTAGAACTGGTCTTTTAGTCCTAGTAGTCCTACTTGTCCTAGTGTGGTAGTCCTGGCCTTTTAGTCTGAATAGTCCTATTTGTCCTAGTCTAGTAGTCCTGGTCACTTAGTTTCTGTGACAAGTTAAAATGTGTCCGTTGTCCCTTTTTTTGTCCACACACTGTCTGTTTGCAATTATTCGGTGATTGTGCGCTGCCGAACATGCTCCTCTGCTCGTAAACCCAGCAATAACACGACGTGTCCTACTTGTCCTAGTCTAGTAGTCCTTGTCTTTTAATCCTAGTAGTCCTATATGTTTTAGTCTAGAAGTCCTTAGTCTAGTAGTCTTTAGTCCTAGTAGCTCTACATGTCCTGGTCCTTTAGTCCTAGTCTAGTAGTCCCTTAGTGTGAGTAGTCCTTTTGTCTTAGTCTAGTAGTCCTGGTCTCTTAGTCCGTGTAGTCCTACTTGTCCTAGTCTAGTAGTCCTGGTCTCTTAGTGTGATTAGTCCTAATTGTCTTAGTCTAGCAGTCCTGGTCTCTTAGTCCGAGTAGTCCTACTTGTCCTAGTCTAGTAGTCCTTGTCTTTTAATCCCAGTAGTCCTATTTTTCCTAGTCTAGTAGCCCTTAGTCTAGTAGTCTTTAGTCCTAGTTGTCATAGTTTAGTAGTCCGGGTCTTTTAGTCCAACTTGTCCTACTTGTCCTAGTATAGTAGTCCTGGTCTCTGAATGCTTGTAGTCCAACTTGTCGTAGTTTAGTTGTCCTGTTTTTTTAGTCTGAGTAGTACTACTTGTCCTTAGTCTAGTAGTCTTTAGTCCTAGTAGCTCTACATGTCCTGGTCCTTTAGTCCTAGTCTAGTAGTCCCTTAGTGTGAGTAGTCCTATTGTCTTAGTCTAGTAGTCCTGGTCTCTTAGTCCGTGTAGTCCTACTTGTCCTAGTCTAGTAGTCCTGGTCTCTTAGTGTGATTAGTCCTAATTGCCTTAGTCTAGCAGTCCTGGTCTCTTAGTCCGAGTAGTCCTACTTGTCCTAGTCTAGTAGTCCTTGTCTTTTAATCCCAGTAGTCCTATTTTTCCTAGTCTAGTAGCCCTTAGTCTAGTAGTCTGTAGTCCTAGTTGTCATAGTTTAGTAGTCCGGGTCTTTTAGTCCAACTTGTCCTACTTGTTCTAGTCTAGTAGTCCTGGTCTCTTAATCCTTGTAGTCCTACTTGTCCTAGTCTAGTAGTCCCTTAGTGTGAGTAGTCCTATTGTCTTAGTCTAGTAGTCCTGGTCTCTTAGTCCGTGTAGTCCTACTTGTCCTAGTCTAGTAGTCCTGGTCTTTTAGTCCTAGTAGTCCTACTTGTCCTACTGTGGTAGTCCTGGGCTTTTAGTCAGAGTAGTCCTACTTGTCCTAGTCTAGTAGTCCTGGTCACTTAGTTCCTGTAGTCCCACTTGTCATAGTTTAGTAGTCCTTGTCTTTTAATCCTAGTAGTCCTATTTGTTCTGGTCTAGTAGTCCTTAGTCTAGTAGTCTTAGTCTAGTAGTCCTGGTCTTTTATTCCTAGTAGTCCTACTTGTCCTAGTGTGGTAGTCCTGGCCTTTTAGTCTGAGTAGCCCTACTTGTCCTAATCTAGTATTCCTGGTCACTTAGTTCCTGTAGTCCTACTTCTCATAGTTTAGTAGTCCGGGTCTTTTAGTCCGACTTTTCCTACTTGTCCTAGTATAGTAGTCCTGGTCTCTGAATGCTTGTAGTCCAACTTGTCGTAGTTTAGTTGTCCTGTTTTTTTAGTCTGAGTAGTACTACTTGTCCTAGTCTAGTAGTCCTTGCAGTCCTACTTGTTCTAGTCTGGTAGTCCTGGTCTCTTAGTGTGAGTAGTCCTAATTGTCTTAGTCTAGTAGTCTTAGTCTAGTAGTCCTGGTCTCTTAGTCCGAGTAATCCTAGTTGTCCTAGTCTAGTAGTCCTGGTATTTTAGTCATAGTAGCTCTACTTGTCCTAGTGTGGTAGTCCTGGCCTTTTAGTCTGAGTAGTCCTACTTGTCCTAATCTAGTATTCCTGGTCACTTAGTTCCTGTAGTCTTACCTCTCATAGTTTAGTAGTCCTTGTCTTTTGATCCTAGTAGTCCTATTTGTTCTAGTCTAGTAGTCCTTAGTCTAGTAGTCTTTAGTCCTGGTTGTCATAGTTTAGTAGTCCGGGTATTTTAGTCAAACTCATCCTACTTGTCCTAGTCTAGTAGTCCTGGTCTCTTAATCCTTGTAGTCCTACTTGTCCTAGTCTAGTAGTCCTGGTCTCTTAGTCAGAGTAGTCCTACTTGTCCTAGTCTAGTAGTCCTGGTCACTTAGTTCCTGTAGTCCCACTTGTCATAGTTTAGTAGTCCTTGTCTTTTAATCCTAGTAGTCCTATTTGTTCTGGTCTAGTAGTCCTTAGTCTAGTAGTCTTAGTCTAGTAGTCCTGGTCTCTTAGTCCGAGTAATCCTAGTTGTCCTAGTCTAGTAGTCCTGGTATTTTAGTCATAGTAGCTCTACTTGTCCTAGTGTGGTAGTCCTGGCCTTTTAGTCTGAGTAGTCCTACTTGTCCTAATCTAGTATTCCTGGTCACTTAGTTCCTGTAGTCTTACCTCTCATAGTTTAGTAGTCCTTGTCTTTTGATCCTAGTAGTCCTATTTGTTCTAGTCTAGTAGTCCTTAGTCTAGTAGTCTTTAGTCCTGGTTGTCATAGTTTAGTAGTCCGGGTATTTTAGTCAAACTCATCCTACTTGTCCTAGTCTAGTAGTCCTGGTCTCTTAATCCTTGTAGTCCTACTTGTCCTAGTCTAGTAGTCCTGGTCTCTTAGTCAGAGTAGTCCTACTTGTCCTAGTCTAGTAGTCCTGGTCACTTAGTTCCTGTAGTCCCACTTGTCATAGTTTAGTAGTCCTTGTCTTTTAATCCTAGTAGTCCTATTTGTTCTGGTCTAGTAGTCCTTAGTCTAGTAGTCTTAGTCTAGTAGTCCTGGTCTTTTATTCCTAGTAGTCCTACTTGTCCTAGTGTGGTAGTCCTGGCCTTTTAGTCTGAGTAGCCCTACTTGTCCTAATCTAGTATTCCTGGTCACTTAGTTCCTGTAGTCCTACTTCTCATAGTTTAGTAGTCCGGGTCTTTTAGTCCGACTTTTCCTACTTGTCCTAGTATAGTAGTCCTGGTCTCTGAATGCTTGTAGTCCAACTTGTCGTAGTTTAGTTGTCCTGTTTTTTTAGTCTGAGTAGTACTACTTGTCCTAGTCTAGTAGTCCTTGCAGTCCTACTTGTTCTAGTCTGGTAGTCCTGGTCTCTTAGTGTGAGTAGTCCTAATTGTCTTAGTCTAGTAGTCTTAGTCTAGTAGTCCTGGTCTCTTAGTCCGAGTAATCCTAGTTGTCCTAGTCTAGTAGTCCTGGTATTTTAGTCATAGTAGCTCTACTTGTCCTAGTGTGGTAGTCCTGGCCTTTTAGTCTGAGTAGTCCTACTTGTCCTAATCTAGTATTCCTGGTCACTTAGTTCCTGTAGTCTTACCTCTCATAGTTTAGTAGTCCTTGTCTTTTGATCCTAGTAGTCCTATTTGTTCTAGTCTAGTAGTCCTTAGTCTAGTAGTCTTTAGTCCTGGTTGTCATAGTTTAGTAGTCCGGGTATTTTAGTCAAACTCATCCTACTTGTCCTAGTCTAGTAGTCCTGGTCTCTTAATCCTTGTAGTCCTACTTGTCCTAGTCTAGTAGTCCTGGTCTCTTAGTCTGAGTAGTCCTACTTGTCCTAGTCTAGTTGTCCTTGTCTTTTAGTCCGAGTAGTCATACTTGTCCTAGTGTGGTAGTCCTGACCTTTTAGTCTGAGTAGTCCTACTTGTCCTAGTCTAGTATTCCTGGTCACTTAGTTCCTGTAGTCCTACTTGTCATAGTTTAGTAGTCCTGGTCTCTTAGTGTGAGTAGTCCTGATTGTCATAGTCTACTAGTCTTAGTATAGTAGTCCTGGTCTCTTAGTCTGAGTAGTCCTACTTGTCCTAGTCTAGTTGTCCTTGTCTTTTAGTCCTAGTAGTCATACTTGTCCTGGTGTGGTAGTCCTGACCTTTTAGTCTGAGTAGCCCTACTTGTCCTAGTCTAGTAGTCCTGGTCACTTAGTTCCTGGAGTCCTACTCGTCATAGTTTAGTAGTCCGGGTCTTTTAGTCCGACTTTTCCTACTTGTCCTAGTATAGTAGTCCTGGTCTCTGAATCCTCGTAGTCCAACTTGTCGTAGTTTAGTTGTCCTGTTTTTTTAGTCTGAGTAGTACTACTTGTCCTAGTCTAGTAGTCCTTGCAGTCCTACTTGTTCTAGTCTGGTAGTCCTGGTCTCTTAGTGTGAGTAGTCCTAATTGTCTTAGTCTAGTAGTCTTAGTCTAACAGTCCTGGTCTCTTAGTTCGAGTAATCCTAGTTGTCCTAGTCTAGTAGTCCTGGTCTTTTATTCCTAGTAGTCCCACTTGTCCTAGTGTGGTAGTCCTGACCTTTTAGTCTGAGTAGTCCTACTTGTCCCAATCTAGTAGTCCTGGTCACTTAGTTCCTGTAGTCCTACTTGTCATAGTTTAGTAGTCCTTGTCTTTTGATCCTAGTAGTCCTATTTGTTCTAGTCTAGTAGTCCTTAGTCTAGTAGTCTTTAGTCCTGGTGGTCATAGTTTAGTAGTCCGGGTATTTTAGTCAAACTCATCCTACTTGTCCTAGTCTAGTAGTCCTGGTCTCTTAATCCTCGTAGTCCTACTTGTCCTAGTCTAGTAGTCCTGGTCTCTTAGTGTGAGTAGTCCTGATTGTCATAGTCTACTAGTCTTAGTATAGTAGTCCTGGTCTCTTAGTCTGAGTAGTCCTACTTGTCCTAGTCTAGTTGTCCTTGTCTTTTAGTCCGAGTAGTCATACTTGTCCTAGTGTGGTAGTCCTGACCTTTTAGTCTGAGTAGTCCTACTTGTCCTAATCTAGTTGTCCTTGTCTTTTATTCCTAGTAGCCCTACTTGTCCTAGTGTGGTAGTCCTGGCCTTTTAGTCTGAGTAGCCCTACTTGTCCTAATCTAGTATTCCTGGTCACTTAGTTCCTGTAGTCCTACTTGTCATAGTTTAGTAGTCCGGGTCTTTTAGTCCGACTTTTCCTACTTGTCCTAGTATAGTAGTCCTGGTCTCTGAATCCTTGTAGCCCTACTTGTCCTAGTCTAGTAGTCCTGGTCTCTTAGTGTGAGTAGTCCTAATTGTCATAATCTAATAGTCTTAGTCTAGTAGTCCTGGTCTCTTAGTTCAAGTAGTCCTACTTCTCCTAGTCTAATAGTCCTGGTCTTTTAGTCCTAGTAGTCCTACTTGTCCTAGTGTGGTATTCCTGGCCTTTTAGTCTGAGTAGCCCTACTTGTCCTAGTCTAGTAGTCCTGGTCACTTAGTTCCTGTAGTCCTACTTGTCATAGTTTAGTAATCCTTGTCTTTTGATCCTAGTAGTCCTATTTGTTCTAGTCTAGTAGTCCTTAGTCTAGTAGTCTTTAGTCCTAGTTTAGTAGTCCCGGTCTTTTAGTCCAACTCGTCCTACTTGTCCTAGTCTAGTAGTCTTAGTCTCTTAATCCTTGTAGTCCTACTTTTTCTAGTCTGGTAGTCCTGGTCTCTTAGTGTGAGTAATCCTAATTGTCTTAGTCTAGTAGTCTTAGTCTAGTAGTCCTGGTCTCTTAGTCCGAGTAATCCTAGTTGTCCTAGTCTAGTAGTCCTGGTCTTTTATTCCTAGTAGTCCTACTTGTCCTAGTGTGGTAGTCCTGGCCTTTTAGTCTGAGTAGCCCTACTTGTCCTAATCTAGTATTCCTGGTCACTTAGTTCCTGTAGTCCTACTTCTCATAGTTTAGTAGTCCGGGTCTTTTAGTCCGACTTTTCCTACTTGTCCTAGTATAGTAGTCCTGGTCTCTGAATCCTTGTAGTCCAACTTGTCGTAGTTTAGTTGTCCTGTTTTTTTAGTCCTAGTAGTCATACTTGTCCTGGTGTGGTAGTCCTGACCTTTTAGTCTGAGTAGCCCTACTTGTCCTAGTCTAGTAGTCCTGGTCACTTAGTTCCTGTAGTCCTACTTGTCGTAGTTTAGTAGTCCGGGTCTTTTAGTCCGACTTTTCCTACTTGTCCTAGTATAGTAGTCCTGGTCTCTGAATGCTTGTAGTCCAACTTGTCGTAGTTTAGTTGTCCTGTTTTTTTAGTCTGAGTAGTACTACTTGTCCTAGTCTAGTAGTCCTGGTCTCTGAATCCTTGTAGTCCAACTTGTCGTAGTTTAGTTGTCCTGTTTTTTTAGTCTGAGTAGTACTACTTGTCCTAGTCTAGTAGTCCTGGTCTCTGAATCCTTGTAGTCCAACTTGTCGTAGTTTAGTTGTCCTGTTTTTTTAGTCTGAGTAGTACTACTTGTCCTAGTCTAGTAGTCCTGGTCTCTGAATCCTTGTAGTCCAACTTGTCGTAGTTTAGTTGTCCTGTTTTTTTAGTCTGAGTAGTACTACTTGTCCTAGTCTAGTAGTCCTGGTCTCTGAATCCTTGTAGTCCAACTTGTCGTAGTTTAGTTGTCCTGTTTTTTTAGTCTGAGTAGTACTACTTGTCCTAGTCTAGTAGTCCTGGTCTCTGAATCCTTGTAGTCCAACTTGTCGTAGTTTAGTTGTCCTGTTTTTTTAGTCTGAGTAGTACTACTTGTCCTAGTCTAGTAGTCCTGGTCTCTGAATCCTTGTAGTCCAACTTGTCGTAGTTTAGTTGTCCTGTTTTTTTAGTCTGAGTAGTACTACTTGTCCTAGTCTAGTAGTCCTGGTCTCTGAATCCTTGTAGTCCAACTTGTCGTAGTTTAGTTGTCCTGTTTTTTTAGTCTGAGTAGTACTACTTGTCCTAGTCTAGTAGTCCTTGCCTTTCAGCCAGAGTAGCCCCTAATGGGTCATGACGCTTTGTCATGCCCGTAAACAAAAAAAAGGAAGGCGGGGGAGTAGTGGAATTTCTGACTTTATACCATATTTATTGTCCGTTGTAGTCCGAAAAAGAAAGACTATCTAAAAGCCTATTCTGAAATCACTGGGAAAGTTGCATTTGGGGTCGTGCCAAATAGTCTACAAAATGTGATGACTGCTTGTTATGATTAGGAAATCCACGATTGTGTTGGTGCCAGCAGTGGCAAAACAAAAAGACCTTGACACATGAGGGAATCATATAAAAAAAAAAGCCAGTGGACCAATTTTGAATGGAGGATTTGCATGTTTTTGTTGGATTCTGGATCCTCTGGAGGACGACGTCTGTCTGTTAATTAAATCCAACCTGTACTTTTAATTTCCCACGACAAGTGGCTTGTACTCCACAAACCCACTCGGGATGCTTTTGTGGGCTGGAAGTATAAAACGTCGACCAGCCTTTAGCGACACGCTAGCGAGGTCGTGCTAAAACAGGGGTGTCCAAACTTTTTCCACTGAGGGCCACACACGGAAAAATTTTAGCATGCGGGGGCATTTTGATATTTTTCATTTTCCAATGCTAAAAAAATTGTTTTTTTTTAAGCTTAAGGGCTCCCGGGGGACCATAAAGGGTCTCAGTCATTACAATGTTCAAAATAAGTCAAATTATTATTATTATTATTTATTTACATTTAACAGTAAATCTCTATATCAACTTCAAGTTGATATAAAGTAAAAAAAAAAAAAAAGCCTTGTCAAAGACAACTTTGTTTTTGGGGCGGTATAGCTCGGTTGGTAGAGCGGCCGTGCCAGCAACTTGAGGGTTGCAGGTTCGATCCCCGCTTCCGCCATCCTAGTCACTGCCGTTGTGTCCTTGGGCAAGACACTTTACCCACCTGCTCCCAGTGCCACCCACACTGGTTTAAATGTCACTTAGATATTGGGTTTCACTATGTAAAGTGCTTTGAGTCACTAGAGAAAAGCGCTATATAAATATAATTCACTTCACTAATTAATGGGTAAATAAAACTTTTGTACTGAAACCACTAAGCTTCGGACCATTCCACCACAGGGGACCGGTACTTTTTAGAGGCGGTATAGTACCGAATATGATTCATTAGTATCGCGGTACTTTACTAATACCGGTATAAACTACCACTAAGCTTCGGACCATTCCACCACAGGGGACCGGTACTTTTTAGAGGCGGTATAGTACCGAATATGATTCATTAGTATCGCGGTACTTTACTAATACCGGTATAAACTACCACTAAGTTTCGGACCATTCCACCACAGGGGACCGGTACTTTTTAGAGGGGGTATAGTACCGAATATGATTCATTAGTATCGCGGTACTTTACTAATACCGGTATAAACTACCACTAAGCTTCGGACCATTCCACCACAGGGGGCCGGTACTTTTTAGAGGCGGTATAGTACCGAATATGATTCATTAGTATTGCGGTACTTTACTAATACCGGTATAAACTACCACTAAGCTTCGGACCATTCCACCACAGGGGACCGGTACTTTTTAGAGGGGGTATAGTACCGAATATGATTCATTAGTATCGCGGTACTTTACTAATACCGGTATAAACTACCACTAAGCTTCGGACCATTCCACCACAGGGGACCGGTACTTTTTAGAGGCGGTATAGTACCGAATATGATTCATTAGTATCGCGGTACTTTACTAATACCGGTATAAACTACCACTAAGCTTCGGACCATTCCACCACAGGGGACCGGTACTTTTTAGAGGGGGTATAGTACCGAATATGATTCATTAGTATCGCGGTACTTTACTAATACCGGTATAAACTACCACTAAGCTTCGGACCATTCCACCACAGGGGACCGGTACTTTTTAGAGGCGGTATAGTACCGAATATGATTCATTAGTATCGCGGTACTTTACTAATACCGGTATAAACTACCACTAAGCTTCGGACCATTCCACCACAGGGGACCGGTACTTTTTAGAGGGGGTATAGTACCGAATATGATTCATTAGTATCGCGGTACTTTACTAATACCGGTATAAACTACCACTAAGCTTCGGACCATTCCACCACAGGGGACCGGTACTTTTTAGAGGCGGTATAGTACCGAATATGATTCATTAGTATCGCGGTACTTTACTAATACCGGTATAAACTACCACTAAGCTTCGGACCATTCCACCACAGGGGACCGGTACTTTTTAGAGGGGGTATAGTACCGAATATGATTCATTAGTATCGCGGTACTTTACTAATACCGGTATAAACTACCACTAAGCTTCGGACCATTCCACCACAGGGGACCGGTACTTTTTAGAGGCGGTATAGTACCGAATATGATTCATTAGTATCGCGGTACTTTACTAATACCGGTATAAACTACGACCCTAGTTCGCAGTGGTCCAAGTGCAACACAGGATCAGTGCAAAATGGTTTTGTCTCCCAAGTTTTGAACTGAACTCGGGTGTATGGTGTTATTCGCCCCCCCCCCCGGGCCAGCACGATCTAAAGACACAAGCAATTTTTAATTAATGTCGTATTTTAAGCCCCATGTCTGAATAAGTAGCCCCGTTGAGCAGAAACGCCTGAAACGACCGATTCATAGCTCTTCCATTGTGCCCGAAGAAAAAGGAGGAGGGGGGGGGGGGGGGTCTTTGCCGTCAGATGTGTGTGTGCTCTGCGTACAGACGAGAAAGGGGGGGGGGGGGGGGGTGGCGAGCTTTGGGATAGACGACTAGCGTTGTGTGCTTTGGAGGCACTTTATGGTTCAGTAATATTAATATTAGCTCTCAGGCAGCATCTTATCTATCAAATGTTTTCCAGTGCCGTTCCCACAAGAGCTGGGCTCACTTATTTGGTGTTGTTTGACTTTTTACAAGCATACTTCATGCTGCGTTCTACAAAACCCCGTTTCCACATGAGTTGGGAAATGGTGTTAGATGTAAATATAAACGGAATACAATGATTTGCGAATCATTTTCAACCCATATTCAGTTGAATATGCTACAAAGACAACATATTTGATGTTCAAACTCATAAACATTATTTTTTTTTGTGCAAATAATAATTAACGTAGAATTTCATGGCTGTAACAAGTGCCAAAGTAGTTGGGAAAGGGCATGTTCACCACTGTGTTACATCACCTTTTCTTTTAACACCACTTGGGAACTGAGGAAACTAATTGTTGAAGCTTCGAAAGTGGAATTCTTTCCCGTTCTTTATTTATGTAGAGCTTCAGTCCTTCAACAGTCCGCTGTCGTATTTTACGCTTCATAATGCGCCACACATTTTCGATGGGAGTCAGGTCTGGGCTGAGGCGGGCCAGGAAAGTACCCGCACTCTTTTTTTACGAAGCCACGCTGTTGTAACACATGCAGAATGTGGCTTGGTATTGTCTTGCTGAAATAAGCAGGGGCGTCCATGAAAAAGAAGGCAGCATATGTTGTTCCAAAACCTGTATGTACCTTTCAGCATTAATGGTGCCTTCACAGATGTGTAAGTTACCCTTGCCTTGGGCACTAATGCACCCCCATACCATCACAGAGGCTGGCTTTTCAACTTTGCGTCGATAACAGTCTGGATGGTTCGCTTCCCCTTTGGTCCGGATGACACAATGTCAAATATTTCCAAAAACAATTTGAAATGTGGACTCGTCAGACCACAGAACACTTTTCCACTTTGCATCAGTCCATCTTTGATGATCTCGGGCCCAGAGAAGCCGGCGGCGTTTCTGGATGTTGTTGATAAATAACTTTTGCTTTGCGTAGTAGAGTTTTAACTTGCACTTACCGATGTAGCGACCAACTGTATTTAGTGACAGTGGTTTTCTGAAGTGTTCCTGAGCCCATGTGGTGATATCCTTTAGAGATTGATGTCCGCTTTTGAGGGATCGAAGGTCACGGTCATTTTAATGTTGGTTTCCTGCCATGCTGCTTACGTGGAGTGATTTCTCCAGACTCTCTGAACCTTTTGATGATATTATGGAGCGTAGATGTTGAAATCCCTAAATTTCTTGCAATTGCACTTTGAGAAACGTTGTTCTTAAACTGTTTGACTATTTGCTCACGCAGTTGAATATGGGTTGAAAAGGATTTGCAAATCATTGTATTCCATTTATATTTACATCTAACAATTTCCCAACTCATATGGAAACGGGGTTTGTTTTTAGCCAATTTTTTTGCAAACATTTTTTTAAATACGGTTTAGCATGAGTATTGGACATTAATTTTTTGTACACTGCAGTAGTGTATGTTCAGTATGTAAGCGGAGCATGACGTAAAATAGTATTTATTAATAAATGAACACAAAGCGAACAGACTAGTGTTGTCCCGATACCAATGATTTGGTAATGTATTTTGGTACTTTTTTTAAATAAAGAGTACCACAAAAATATGCATTATTGGCTTTATTTTAACAAAAAATCTTAGGGTACATTAAACATATGTTTCTTATTGCAAGTTTGTCCTTAATTAAAATAGTGAACATACAAGACAACTTGGTCTTCTATTAGGAAGTAAACAAATAAAAGCTCCTAATTCAGCTGCTGACATATGCAGTGAAACATATTGTGTCATTTAGCATTCTAGATGAAAAAAAACAAAAAACATAGGACGATTTTGCGATGCTAAAAAAATTGATGTAATAATAATAGTATCAAATAGACACGCTTCTGTGCTCAGCTCAAATGTTTCACTTAAAAAAAAGGCTAATAAACAAGTTTAAAAAATGCTGAACAACAATTTGTGAGGATCTCGTCTCAGGACATTAAACTTGACTAAATAAAGACGTAAAATCCTTTAAAAAAAAGTTTAAATAAGTCAAAAAAAGGCTGAATAACAATGTGTAAGGATCTCATCTCCGGACATTAAACTTGACTAAATAAACAAGTAAAATTCTTTAAAAAAAAAAAAGGCTAAACAAGACAAAAAAAAAGGCTGAACCCTTGATGTGCTCTAGTCCAGCACTTAAATACGTGATTAATCCATGAAATGTACTTTTAAAAGGAATATAGTCTTACATTAAAGTGAACAAAACAAAGGTCTCATTTGCGACCTTTTTCCACTTCAAAATAAAGGCTAAACAAGTCAAAAAAAGGCTGAACAACAATTTGTGAGGATCTCGTCTCCGGACATTAAACTTGACTAAATAAACAAGTAAAATTCTTTAAAAAAAAAGGCTTAACAAGTCAAAAAAAGGCTGAACAACAATTTGTGAGGATCTCGTCTCAGGACATTAAACTTGACTAAATAAAGAAGTAAAATCCTTTAAAAAAAAGTTTAAATAAGTCAAAAAAAGGCTGAATAACAATGTGTAAGGATCTCATCTCCGGACATTAAACTTGACTAAATAAACAAGTAAAATTCTTTAAAAAAAAAGGCTTAACAAGTCAAAAAAAGGCTGAGTAAAAATTTGTGAGGATCTCGTCTCAGGACATTAAACTTGACTAAATAAAGAAGTAAAATCCTTTAAAAAAAAGTTTAAATAAGTCAAAAAAAGGCTGAATAACAATGTGTAAGGATCTCATCTCCGGACATTAAACTTGACTAAATAAACAAGTAAAATTCTTAAAAAAAAAAAAAAAAGGCTAAAGAAGACAAAAAAAAAGGCTGAACCCTTGATGTGCTCTAGTCCAGCACTTAAATACGTGATTAATCCATGAAATGTACTTTTAAAAGGAATATAGTCTTACATTAAAGTGGACAAAACAAAGGTCTCATTTGCGACTTTTTTCACTTCAAAATAAAAGCTAAACAAGTCAAAAAAAGGCTGAACAACAATTTGTGAGGATCTCGTCTCAGGACATTAAACTTGACTAAAAAAAGAAGTAAAATCCTTTAAAAAAGGCTAAACAAGTCAAAAAAAGGGCTGAACAACAATTTGTGAGGATCTCGTCTCAGGACATTAAACTTGACTAAATAAAGAAGTAAAATCCTTTAAAAAAAGGCCAAACAAGACAAAAAAAAGGCTGAACAACAATTTGTAAGGATCTCATCTCCGGACATTAAACTTGACTAAATAAACAAGTAAAATTCTTTAAAAAAAAAGGCTTAACAAGTCAAAAAAAGGCTGAGTAAAAATTTGTGAGGATCTCGTCTCAGGACATTAAACTTGACTAAATAAAGAAGTAAAATCCTTTAAAAAAAAGTTTAAATAAGTCAAAAAAAGGCTGAATAACAATGTGTAAGGATCTCATCTCCGGACATTAAACTTGACTAAATAAACAAGTAAAATTCTTAAAAAAAAAAAAAAAGGCTAAAGAAGACAAAAAAAAAGGCTGAACCCTTGATGTGCTCTAGTCCAGCACTTAAATACGTGATTAATCCATGAAATGTACTTTTAAAAGGAATATAGTCTTACATTAAAGTGGACAAAACAAAGGTCTCATTTGCGACTTTTTTCACTTCAAAATAAAAGCTAAACAAGTCAAAAAAAGGCTGAACAACAATTTGTGAGGATCTCGTCTCAGGACATTAAACTTGACTAAAAAAAGAAGTAAAATCCTTTAAAAAAGGCTAAACAAGTCAAAAAAAGGGCTGAACAACAATTTGTGAGGATCTCGTCTCAGGACATTAAACTTGACTAAATAAAGAAGTAAAATCCTTTAAAAAAAGGCCAAACAAGACAAAAAAAAGGCTGAACAACAATTTGTAAGGATCTCATCTCCGGACATTAAACTTGACTAAATAAACAAGTAAAATTCTTTAAAAAAAAAAAAAAGGCTAAAGAAGACAAAAAAAAAAGGCTGAACCCTTGATGTGCTCTAGTCCAGCACTTAAATACGTGATTAATCCATGAAATGTACTTTTAAAAGGAATATAGTCTTGCATTAAAGTGAACAAAACAAAGGTCTCATTTGCGACTTTTTTCCACTTCAAAATAAAGGCTAAACAAGTCAAAAAAAGTCTGAACAACAATTTGTGAGGATCTCGTCTCCGGACATTAAACTTGACTAAATAAACAAGTAAAATTCTTTAAAAAAAAAAGGCTTAACAAGTCAAAAAAAAGCCTGAACAACAATTTGTGAGGATCTCGTCTCAGGACATTAAACTTGACTAAATAAAGAAGTAAAATCCTTTAAAAAAAAGTTTAAATAAGTTAAAAAAAGGCCGAATAACAATGTGTAAGGATCTCATCTCCGGACATTAAACTTGACTAAATAAACAAGTAAAATTCTTTAAAAAAAAAAAGGCTAAAGAAGACAAAAAAAAAAGGCTGAACCCTTGATGTGCTCTAGTCCAGCACTTAAATACGTGATTAATCCATGAAATGTACTTTTAAAAGGAATATAGTCTTACATTAAAGTGAACAAAACAAAGGTCTCCTTTGCGGCTTTTTTCACTTCAAAATAAAAGCTAAACAAGTCAAAAAAAGGCTGAACAACAATTTGTGAGGATCTCGTCTCCGGACATTAAACTTGACTAAATAAACAAGTAAAATTCTTTAAAAAAAAGGCTTAACAAGTCAAAAAAAGCCTGAACAACAATTTGTGAGGATCTCGTCTCAGGACATTAAACTTGACTAAATAAAGAAGTAAAATCCTTTAAAAAAAGGCCAAACAAGACAAAAAAAAGGCTGAACAACAATTTGTGAGGATCTCGTCTAAGGACATTAAACTTGACTAAATAAACAAGTAAAATTCTTAAAAAAAAAAAAAAGGCTAAAGAAGACAAAAAAAAAGGCTGAACCCTTGATGTGCTCTAGTCCAGCATTTAAATAAGTGATTAATCCATGAAATGTACTTTTAAAAGGAATATAGTCTTACATTAAAGTGAACAAAACAAAGGTCTCATTTGCGACTTTTTTCCACTTCAAAATAAAAGCTAAACAAGTCAAAAAAAAGGCTGAACAACAATTTGTGAGGATCTCGTCTCCGGACATTAAACTTGACTAAATAAACAAGTAAAATCCTTTAAAAAAAAGTTTAAATAAGTCAAAAAAAGGCTGGATAACAATGTGTAAGGATCTCATCTCCGGACATTAAACTTGACTAAATAAACAAGTAAAATTCTTTAAAAAAAAAAAAGGCTAAAGAAGACAAAAAAAAAAGGCTGAACCCTTGATGTGCTCTAGTCCAGCATTTAAATACGTGATTAATCCATGAAATGTACTTTTAAAAGGAATATAGTCTTACATTAAAGTGAACAAAACAAAGGTCTCATTTGCGACTTTTTTCACTTCAAAATAAAAGCTAAACAAGTCAAAAAAAGGCTGAACAACAATTTGTGAGGATCTCGTCTCAGGACATTAAACTTGACTAAAAAAATAAGTAAAATCCTTTAAAAAAGGCTAAACAAGTCAAAAAAAAGGCTGAACAACAATTTGTGAGGATCTCGTCTCAGGACATTAAACTTGACTAAATAAAGAAGTAAAATCCTTTAAAAAAAGTTTAAATAAGTCAAAATAAGGCTGAATAACAATGTGTAAGGATCTCATCTCCGGACATTAAACTTGACTAAATAAACAAGTAAAATTCTTTAAGAAAAAAAAAGGCTAAACAAGACAAAAAAAAAAAAACGCTGAACCCTTGATGTGCTCTAGTCCAGCACTTAAATACGTGATTAATCCATGAAATGTACTTTTAAAAGGAATATAGTCTTGCATTAAAGTGAACAAAACAAAGGTCTCATTTGCGACTTTTTTCCACTTCAAAATAAAGGCTAAACAAGTCAAAAAAAGTCTGAACAACAATTTGTAAGGATCTCGTCTAAGGACATTAAACTTGACTAAATAAATAAATAAAATCCTTTAAAAAAAAGGCTTAACAAGTCAAAAAAAGGCTGAACAACAATTTGTGAGGATCTCGTCTCAGGACATTAAACTTGACTAAATAGAGAAGTAAAAATGTTAAAGTTTCCATATGTCAACATGTCGAAAGATCGTTGAAATATACTTTTAAAAGGAATATAGTCTTCCATTAAAGTGAACAAAACAAAGATCTCATTTGTGATGGTTTTCACGTCAAATAAAGGTTAAACAAGACAGAAAAAAGGCTCAACAACAATTTGTGAGGACCTCGTCTCAGGACATTAAACTTGACTAAATAGAGAAAAGGAATAGTCTTAATCAAAGTGAACAAAACAAAGATCTCATTTGCAACTTTTTACATTTTAAAATAAAGGCTAATAAACAAGACAAAAAAAAGGCTGAATAACAATTTGTGAGGATCTTGTCTCAGGACATTAAACTTGACCAAATAGAGAAGTCAAACATCTTAACAAAGTTTCCATATGTCAACTTGCCAAAATATCATTGAAATATACTTTTAAAAGGAATATAGTCTTCCATTAAAGTGAACAAAACAAAGATCTCATTTGTGATGGTTTTCACGTCAAATAAAGGTTAAAGAAGACAAAAAAAAGGCTCAACACAATTTGTGAGGACCTCGTCTCAGGACATTAAACTTGACTAAATAGTGAAAAGGAATAGTCTTACATCAAAGTGAACAAAACAAAGATCTCATTTGAAACTTTTTACACTTCAAAATAAAGGCTAATAAACAAGACGAAAAAATGCTGAACAACAATGTGTGAGGAACTCGTCTCAGGACATTAAACTTGACTAAATAGAGAAGTTTCAATCTTAACAAAGTTTCCATATGTCGACTTGCCGAAAGATCGTTGAAAAGTACTTTTTAATAGTCTTACATTGAAGTGAACAAAACAAAGATCTGATTTTCGACTTCAAAATGAAGGCTTAACAAGACAAAAAAAAAGTCTGAATAACAATTTGTGAAGATTTTGTCTCAGGACATTAAACTTGACCAAATAGAGAAGTCAAACATCTTAACAAAGTTTCCATATGTCAACTTGCCAAAATATTGTCGAAATATACTTTTAAAAGGAATATAGTCTTCCATTAAAGTGAACAAAACAAAGATCTCATTTGTGATGGTTTTCACTTCAAATAAAGGTTAAACAGGACAAAAAAAAGGCTCAACAACAATTTGTGAGGATCTCGTCTCAGGACATTAAACTTGACTAAATATAAAAGTTTCAATCTTAACAAAGTTTCCATATGTCGACATGCCGAAAGATCGTTGTAAGGTACTTTTTAATAGTCTTACATTAAAGTGAACAAAACAAAGATCTAATTTGCAACTTTTTTCACTTCAAAATAAAGGCTTAACAAGACGAAAAAAAGGCTGAATAACAATTTGTGAGGATTTTGTCTCAGGACATTAAACTTGACCAAATAGAGAAGTCAAACATCTTAACAAAGTTTCCATATGTCAACTTGCCAAAATATCATTGAAATATACTTTTAAAAGGAATATAGTCTTCCATTAAAGTGAACAAAACAAAGATCTCATTTGTGATGGTTTTCACTTCAAATAAAGGTTAAACAGGACAAAAAAAAGGCTCAACAACAATTTGTGAGGATCTCGTCTCAGGACATTAAACTTGACTAAATAGAGAAAAGGAAAAGTCTTACATCAAAGTGAACAAAACAAAGATCACATTTGCCACTTTTTACACTTTAAAATAAAGGCTAATAAACAAGATGAATAAAAGGCTGAACAACAATGTGTGAGGAACTCGTCTCAGGACATTAAACTTGACTAAATAGACAAGTTTCAATCTTAACAAAGTTTCCATATGTCGACATGCCGAAAGATCGTTGAAAAGTACTTTTTAATAGTCTTACATTGAAGTGAACAAAACAAAGATCTGATTTTCGACTTCAAAATGAAGGCTTAACAAGACAAAAAAAAAAGGCTGAATAACAATTTGTGAGGATTTTGTCTCAGGACATTAAACTTGACCAAATAGAGAAGTCAAACATCTTAACAAAGTTTCCATATGTCAACTTGCCAAAATATCATTGAAATATACTTTTAAAAGGAATATAGTCTTCCATTAAAGTGAACAAAACAAAGATCTCATTTGTGATGGTTTTCACGTCAAATAAAGGTTAAAGAAGACAAAAAAAAGGCTCAACAACAATTTGTGAGGACCTCGTCTCAGGACATTAAACTTGACTAAATAGAGAAAAGGAATAGTCTTACATCAAAGTGAACAAAACAAAGATCCCATTTGCAACTTTTTACACTTTAAAATAAAGGCTAATAAACAAGACGAAAAAAGGCTGAACAACAATGTGTGAGGAACTCGTCTCAGGACATTAAACTTGACTAAATAGAGAAGTTTCAATCTTAACAAAGTTTCCATATGTCAACATGCCGAAAGATCATAGAAAGGTACTTTTTAATAGTCTTACATTGAAGTGAACAAAACAAAGATGTGATTTTCGACTTCAAAATGAAGGCTTAACAAGACAAAAAAAAGGCTGAATAACAATTTGTGAGGATCTTGTCTAAGGACATTAAACTTGACTAAATAGAGAAGTCAAACATCTTAACAAAGTTTCCATATGTCAACATGCCGAAAGATCATAGAAAGGTACTTTTTAATAGTCTTACATTGAAGTGAACAAAACAAAGATGTGATTTTCGACTTCAAAATGAAGGCTTAACAAGACAAAAAAAAGGCTGAATAACAATTTGTGAGGATCTTGTCTCAGGACATTAAACTTGACCAAATAGAGAAGTCAAACATCTTAACAAAGTTTCCATATGTCAACTTGCCAAAATATCATTGAAATATACTTTTAAAAGGAATATAGTCTTCCATTAAAGTGAACAAAACAAAGATCTCATTTGTGATGGTTTTCACGTCAAATAAAGGTTAAACAAGACAAAAAAAGGCTGAATAACAAATTGTGAGGACCTCGTCTCAGGACATTAAACTTGACTAAATAGAGAAAAGGAATAGTCTTACATCAAAATGAACAAAACAAAGATCTCATTTGCAACTTTTTACATTTTAAAATAAAGGCTAATAAACAAGATGAATAAAAGGCTGAACAACAATGTGTGAGGACCTCGTCTCAGGACATTAAACTTGACTAAATAGAGAAGTTTCAATCTTAACAAAGTTTCCACATGTCGACATGCCGAAAGATCGTTGAAAAGTACTTTTTAATAGTCTTACATGGAAGTGAACAAAACAAAGATCTGATTTTCGACTTCAAAATGAAGGCTTAACAAGACAAAAAAAGGCTGAACAACATGTGTGAGGATCTTGTCTCAGGACATTAAACTTGACTAAATAGAGAAGTCAAAATGTTAAAGTTTCCATATGTCAACATGTCGAAAGATCGTTGAAAGGTACTATTCAAAGAAATATATTCTTACATTAAATTGAACAAAACAAAGATCTCATTTGCGACTTTTTCTTACTTCAAAATAAAGGCAAAACACGTCACAGAAAATGCTGAACAACAATGTGTGAGGACCTCGTCTAAGGACATTAAACTTGACTAAATATAAAATTCTCAATCTTAAAAAAGTTTCCATATGTCAACATGCCAAAAAACTGTCTTAAGGTCCTTTTAAAAGGAATATAGTCTTACATTAAGGTGAACAAAACAAATATCTCATTTGCGAATTTTTTCACTTCAAAATAAAGGCTAAACGAGACGAAAAAACGGCTGAACAACATGTGTGAGGATCTCGTCTCAGGACATTAAACTTGACTAAATAGAGGAGTCAAAATGTTAAAGTTTCCATATGTTAACATGTCGAAAGATCATTGAAAGGTCCTTTTAATAGTCTTACATTAAAGTGAACAAAACAAAGATCTCATTTGCGACTTTTTCTTACTTCAAAATAAAGGTTAAACAGGACAAAAAAAAAGGCTAAACAACAATTTGTGAGGATCTTGTCCAAGGACATTAAACTTGACTAAATAGAGAAGTCTCAATCTTAACAAACATCCCATATGTCAACATGTCGAAAAACTGTCTTAAGGTCCTTTTAAAAGGAATATAGTCTTACATTAAGGTGAACAAAACAAATATTTAAATTGCGAATTTTTTCACTTCAAAATAAAGGCTTAAACGAGACAGAAAACGGCAAAACAACAATTTGTGAGGATTTGGATCAGGACATTAAACTTGACTAAATAGAGAACTTTCAATCTTAACAAAGTTTCCTTATGTCAACATGCCAAAAGATCTTTGAAAAGTACTTTTAATAGTCTTACATTAAAGTGAACAAAACAAAGATCTCATTTGCATCTTTTTTCACTTCAAAATAAAAGCTTAAGAAGACGATAAAAGGCTGAACAACAATGTGTGAGGATCTCTTCTCAGGACATTAAACTTGACTAAATAGAGAAAAGGAATAGTCTTACATCAAAGTGAACAAAACAAAGATCTCATTTGTGATGGTTTTCACGTCAAATAAAGGTTAAACAGGACAAAAAAAAGGCTGAACAACAATTTGTGAGGACCTCGTCTCAGGACATTAAACTTGACTAAATAAGAGAATTCTCAATCTTAACAAAGTTTCCATATGTCGACATGCCGGAAGATCGTTGAAAAGTACTTTTTAATAGTCTTACATTGAAATGAACAAAACAAAGATCTTATTTGCGACTTTTTCTTACTTCAAAATAAAGGTTAAACAGGACAAAAAAAAAGGCTAAACAACAATTTGTGAGGATCTTGTCTCAGGACATTAAACTTGACTAAATAAGAGAATTCTCAATCTTAATAAAGTTTCCATATGTCGACATGCCGAAAGATCGTTGTAAGGTACTTTTTAATAGTCTTACATTGAAGTGAACAAAACAAAGATCTGATTTTCGACTTCAAAATGAAGGCTTAACAAGACAAAAAAAGGCTGAACAATAATGTGTGAGGATCTTGTCTCAGGACATTAAACTTGACTAAATAGAGAAGTCAAAATAGGGACGGCGTGGCGCAGTGGGGAGAGTGGCCGTGCGCAACCTGAGCGTCCCTGGTTCAATTCCCACCTACTCCCAACCTCGTCACGTCCGTTGTGTCTTGAGCAAGACACTTCACCCTTGCTCCTGATGGGTGCTGGTTGGCGCCTTGCATGGCAGCTCCCTCCATCAGTGTGTGTGTGAATGTGTGTGTGAATGGGTAAATGTGGAAGAAGTGTCAAAGCGCTTTGAGTACCTTGAAGGTAGAAAAGCGCTATATAAGTACAACCCATTAAAAATGTTAAAGTTTCCATATGTCAACATGTCGAAAGATCGTTGAAAGGTACTATTCAAAGAAATATATTCTTACATTAAATTGAACAAAACAAAGATCTCATTTGCGACTTTTTCTTACTTCAAAATAAAGGCAAAACACGTCACAAAAAATGCTGAACAACAATGTGTGAGGACCTCGTCTCAGGACATTAAACTTGACTAAATAGTGAAGTTTCAATCTTAACAAAGTTTCCACATGTCGACATGCCGAAAGATCGTTGAAAAGTAATTTTTAATAGTCTTACATTGAAGTGAACAAAACAAAGATCTGATTTTCGACTTCAAAATGAAGGCTTAATAAGACGAAAAAAGGCTGAACAACAATTTGTGAGGATTTTGTCTCAGGACATTAAACTTGACTAAATAGAGAAGTCAAAATGTGAAAGTTTCCATATGTTAACATGTCGAAAGATCATTGAAAGGTCCTTTTAATAGTCTTACATTAAAGTGAACAAAACAAAGATCTTATTTGCGACTTTTTCTTACTTCAAAATAAAGGTTAAACAGGACAAAAAAAAAGGCTAAACAACAATTTGTGAGGGTCTTGTCCCAGGACATTAAACTTGACTAAATAGAGAAGTCTCAATCTTAACAAACATCCCATATGTCAACATGTCGAAAAACTGTCTTAAGGTCCTTTTAAAAGGAATATAGTCTTACATTAAAGTGAACAAAACAAATATTAAAATTGCGAATTTTTTCACTTCAAAATAAAGGCTTAAACGAGACAGAAAACGGCAAAACAACAATTTGTGAGGATTTGGATCAGGAAATTAAACTTGACTAAATAGAGAATTTTCAATCTTAACAAAGTTTCCTTATGTCAACATGTCAAAAGATCTTTGAAAAGTACTTTTAATAGTCTTACATTAAAGTGAACAAAACAAAGATCTCATTTGCATCTTTTTTCACTTCAAAATAAAAGCTTAAGAAGACGATAAAAGGCTGAACAACAATGTGTGAGGATCTCGTCTCAGGACATTAAACTTGACTAAATAGAGAAGTCATAATGTTAAAGTTTCCATATGTTAACATGTCGAAAGATCATTGAAAGGTCCTTTTAATAGTCTTACATTAAAGTGAACAAAACAAAGATCTTATTTGCGACTTTTTCTTACTTCAAAATAAAGGTTAAACAGGACAAAAAAAAAGGCTAAACAACAATTTGTGAGGGTCTTGTCTCAGGACATTAAACTTGACTAAATAGAGAAGTCTCAATCTTAACAAACATCCCATATGTCAACATGTCGAAAAACTGTCTTAAGGTCCTTTTAAAAGGAATATAGTCTTACATTAAAGTGAACAAAACAAATATTTAAATTGCGAATTTTTTCACTTCAAAATAAAGGCTTAAACGAGACAGAAAACGGCAAAACAACAATTTGTGAGGATTTGGATCAGGAAATTAAACTTGACTAAATAGAGAATTTTCAATCTTAACAAAGTTTCCTTATGTCAACATGCCAAAAGATCTTTGAAAAGTACTTTTAATAGTCTTACATTAAAGTGAACAAAGCAAAGATCTCATTTGCATCTTTTTTCACTTCAAAATAAAAGCTTAAGAAGACGATAAAAGGCTGAACAACAATGTGTGAGGATCTCTTCTCAGGACATTAAAGTTGACTAAATAGAGAAGTTTCAATCTTAACAAAGTTTCCATATGTCGACATGCCGAAAGATCGTTGAAAAGTACTTTTTAATAGTCTTACATTGAAGTGAACAAAACAAAGATCTGATTTTCGACTTCAAAATGAAGGCTTAACAAGACAAAAAAAAGGCTGAATAACAATTTGTGAGGATTTTGTCTCAGGACATTAAACTTGACTAAATAGAGAAAAGGAATACAGTCTTACATCAAAGTGAACAAAACAAAGATCTCATTTGCAACTTTTTACACTTTAAAATAAAGGCTAATAAACAAGATGAATAAAAGGCTGAACAACAATGTGTGAGGAACTCGTCTCAGGACATTAAACTTGACTAAATAGAGAAGTTTCAATCTTAACAAAGTTTCCATATGTCGACATGCCGAAAGATCATAGAAAGGTACTTTTTAATAGTCTTACATTGAAGTGAACAAAACAAAGATCACATTTGCAACTTTTTACACTTTAAAATAAAGGCTAATAAACAAGATGAATAAAAGGCTGAACAACAATGTGTGAGGACCTCGTCTCAGGACATTAAACTTGACTAAATAGAGAATTTTCAATCTTAACAAAGTTTCCACATGTCGACATGCCGAAAGATCGTTGAAAAGTACTTTTTAATAGTCTTACATTGAAGTGAACAAAACAAAGATCTGATTTTCGACTTCAAAATGAAGGCTTAACAAGACAAAAAAAAGGCTGAATAACAAATTGTGAGGATCTTGTCTCAGGACATTAAACTTGACTAAATAAGAGAATTCTCAATCTTAATAAAGTTTCCATATGTCAACATGCCGAAAGATCGTTGAAAAGTACTTTTTAATAGTCTTACATTGAAGTGAACAAAACAAAGATCTGATTTTCGACTTCAAAATGAAGGCTTAACAAGACGAAAAAAGGCTGAACAACATGTGTGAGGATCTCGTCTCAGGACATTAAACTTGACTAAATAGAGAAGTCAAAATGTTAAAGTTTCCATATGTCAACATGTCGAAAGATCGTTGAAAGGTACTATTCAAAGAAATATATTCTTGCATTCAATTGAACAAAACAAAGATCTCATTTGCGACTTTTTCTTACTTCAAAATAAAGGCTAAACACGTTACAAAAAATGCTGAACAACAAT
The DNA here is from genome assembly GCF_033978795.1 of Nerophis ophidion. NCBI lineage: Eukaryota > Metazoa > Chordata > Actinopteri > Syngnathiformes > Syngnathidae > Nerophis > Nerophis ophidion. Next base: position 2,640,556 of record NC_084638.1, read on the forward strand.
GTGTGAGGAACTCGTCTAAGGACATTAAACTTGACTAAATAGAGAAGTTTCAATCTTAACAAAGTTTCCACATGTCGACATGCCGAAAGATCATAGAAAGGTACTTTTTAATAGTCTTACATTGAAGTGAACAAAACAAAGATCTGATTTTCGACTTCAAAATGAAGGCTTAACAAGACGAAAAAAAGGCTGAATAACAATTTGTGAGGATCTTGTCTCAGGACATTAAACTTGACTAAATAGAGAAGTCAAAATGTTAAAGTTTCCATATGTCAACATGCCTAAAGATCATTGAAAGGTCCTTTTAATAGTCTTACATTAAAGTGAACAAAACAAAAATCTTATTTGCGACTTTTTCTTACTTCAAAATAAAGGTTAAACAGGACCAAAAAAAAGGCTAAACAACAATTTGTGAGGATCTTGTCTCAGGACATTAAACTTGACTAAATAGAGAAGTCTCAATCTTAACAAACATCCCATATGTCAACATGTCGAAAAACTGTCTTAAGGTCCTTTTAAAATGAATATAGTCTTACATTAAAGTGAACAAAACAAATATTTAAATTGCGAATTTTTTCACTTCAAAATAAAGGCTTAAACGAGACAGAAAACAGCAAAACAACAAATTGTGAGGATTTGTATCAGGACATTAAACTTGACTAAATAGAGAAGTTTCAATCTTAACAAAGTTTCCATATGTCAACATGTCAAAAGATCGTTGAAAAGTACTTTTAATAATCTTACATTAAAGTGAACAAAACAAAGATCTCATTTGCATCTTTTTTCACTTCAAAATAAAAGCTTAAGAAGACGATAAAAGGCTGAACAACAATGTGTGAGGAACTCGTCTCAGGACATTAAACTTGACTAAATAGAGAATTTTCAATCTTAACAAAGTTTCCACATGTCGACATGCCGAAAGATCGTTGAAAAGTACTTTTTAATAGTCTTACATGGAAGTGAACAAAACAAAGATCTGATTTTCGACTTCAAAATGAAGGCTTAACAAGACGAAAAAAAGGCTGAATAACAATTTGTGAGGATCTTGTCTCAGGACATTAAACTTGACTAAATAGAGAAGTCAAACATCTTAACAAAGTTTCCATATGTCAACATGCCAAAATATTGTCGAAAGTAACTGCAAAGAAAATAAAAAAATCGGGCTATAAAGTGGGCAACTTTCACATTAATGGCGCTAGCGTGACATAAGACAAGAAATGATATAATTCTTACAAGTCAGAGGTAGTTTGTGGCCAAGGCCTGGTGTATAAATGTAGCTACCATCCTCCCCGCAGCAAAGCCCTGCACTATTCATGAACGTTCATGGCAAATTTATTGCCGCTTTAATTTTAGTGCTGCCACGTGCATCCAAACTGATGCGGGTGAGTCAGCTCCAGATGGCGTGTGGGCTGGTGGAGGTAAAACCAGGCTGCGATTATGCAGACGCTACAATATCGGCAAACAACCCCCTTAATTCTTCATTTAGATATTAATTAGTGTCCCGGTTACTCGGCAAAGCTGCGTGATTTCCCCTGACGTCCGGCGTGTTTAGAACCGGGCTCGCTGCAGGAGAGGATCTCGCACCGTAACTTGACTTTATTAAGTTCATTAACTCAACAGCGAGGGGGAGGAAAAAGAGCCAAATCATACACTTGAGCACAGATTAAGAAAATTGTTTTGATGGGTGGGGGGGGAAAAAAAAAAAGGGTTGTGTGGATAGAGTCCTCCGTGTTTTTTAAGCGCTGTACTGCGATGAATAATACATTAATGGAGAAGGCATGTTTCATATTCATATTTCACATCAAGCGTTAAGAAAGACCCTGCTTAGTCATTTCGAAAAGGAATTATCGTGATTGTTGTATCGGATTTTACAAACCCCGTTTCCATATGACTTGGAAACTAGTGTTAGATGTAAATATAAACGGAGTACAATGATTTGCAAATCATTTTCAACCCAAATTCAGTTGAATATGCTTCAAAGACAACACATTTTTGTTGTTGCAAATAATCATTCACTTTGGTATTTGAGGCCAGCAGGACGTGACAAAGGAGTTGGGAAAGGTGGCAAAAAATACTGAAAAAGTTGAGGAGTACTCATCACACACTTATTTGGAACATCCCGCAGGTCCATCCATCCATCCATCATCTTCCGCTTATCCGAGGTCGGGTCGCGGGGGCAGCAGCCTAAGCAGGGAAGCCCAGACTTCCCTATCTCCAGCCACTTCGTCTAGCTCTTCCCGGGGGATCCCGAGGCGTTCCCAGGCCAGCCGGGAGACATAGTCTTCCCAACGTGTCCTGGGTCTTCCCCGTGGCCTCCTACCGGTTGGACGTGCCCTAAACACCTCCCTAGGGAGGCGTTCGGGTGGCATCCTGACCAGATGCCCGAACCACCTCATCTGGCTCCTCTCGATGTGGAGGAGCAGCGGCTTTACTTTGAGTTCCTCCCGGATGGCAGAGCTTCTCACCCTATCTCTAAGGGAGAGACCTGGAAACTCATTTGGGCCGCTTGTACCCGTGATCTTATCCTTTCGGTCATGACCCAAAGCTCATGACCATAGGTGAGGATGGGAACGTAGATCGACCGGTAAATTGAGAGCTTTGCCTTCCGGCTCAGCTCCTTCTTCACCACAACGGATCGATACAACGTCCGCATTACTGAAGACGCCGCACCGATCCGCCTGTCGATCTCACGATCCACTCTTCCCTCACTCGTGAACAAGACTCCTAGGTACTTGAACTCCTCCACTTGGGGCAGGGTCTCCTCCCCAACCCGGAGATGGCACTCCACCCTTTTCCGGGCGAGAACCATGGACTCGGACTTGGAGGTGCTGATTCTCATTCCGGTCGCTTCACACTCGGCTGCGAACCGATCCAGTGAGAGCTGAAGATCCCGGTCAGATGAAGCCATCAGGACTACATCATCTGCAAAAAGCAGAGACCTAATCCTGCGGTCACCAAACCGGAACCCCTCAACGCCTTGACTGCGCCTAGAAATTCTGTCCATAAAAGTTATGAACAGAATCGGTGACAAAGGACAGCCTTGGCGGAGTCCAACCCTCACTGGAAATGTGTTCGACTTACAATGCGGACCAAGGTCTGGCACTGATCATACAGGGAGTGGACCGCCACAATAAGACAGTCCGATACCCCATACTCTCTGAGCACTCCCCACAGGACTTCCCGAGGGACACGGTCCAATGCCTTCTCCAAGTCCACAAAGCACATGTAGACTGGTTGGGCAAACTCCCATGCACCCTCAAGAACCCTGCCCAGAGTATAGAGCTGGTCCACAGTTCCACGACCTGGACGAAAACCACCACTGTTCCTCCTGAATCCGAGGTTCGACTATCCGGCGAAGCCTCCTCTCCAGTACACCTGAATAAACCTTACCAGGAAGGCTGAGGAGTGTGATCCCACAGGTGTGCAGGCTAATTGGGAACAGGTGGGTGCCATGATTGGGTATAAAAACAGCTTCCCCCCAAAAAATGCTCAGTCTTTCACAAGAAAGGATGGGGCGAGGTACACCCCTTTGTCCACAACTGCGTGAGCAAATAGTCAAACAGTTTAAGAACAACCTTTCTCAAAGTGCAATTGCAAGAAATGTAGGGATTTCAACATCTACGCTCCATAATATCATCAAAAGGTTCAGAGAATCTGGAGAAGTCACTCCATGTATGTAAGCGGAATGGCCGGAAACCAACATTGAATGACCGTGACCTTCGATCCCTCAAAAACCGACATCAATCTCTAAAGGATATCACCACATGGGCTCAGGAACACTTCAGAAAACCACTGTCACTAAATACAGTTGGTCGCTACATCTGTAAGTGCAAGTTAAAGCTCTACAAAACCATTTATCAACAACATCCAGAAACGCCGCCGGCTTCTCTGGTCTCGAGATCATCTAAGATGGACTGATGCAAAGTGGAAAAGTGTTCTGTGGTCTGACGAGTCCACATTTCAAATTGTTTTTCGAAATATTCGACATCTTGTCATCCGGACCAAAGGGGAAGCGAACTATACAGACTGTTATTGACGCAAAGTTCAAAAGCCAGCCTCTGTGATGGTATGGGGGTGCATTAGTGCCCAAGGCATGAGTAACTTACACATCTGTGAAGGCACCATTAATGCTGAAAGGTACGTACAGGTTTTGGAACAACATATGCTGCCATCTAAGTGCCGTCTTTTTCATGGACGCCCCTGCTTATTTCAGCAAGACAATCAATCAATCAATCAATGTTTACTTATATAGCCCTAAATCACTAGTGTCTCAAAGGGCTGCACAAACCACCACGACATCCTCGGTAGGCCCACATAAGGGCAAGGAAAACTCACACCCAGTGGGACGTCGGTGACAATGATGACTATGAAAACCTTGGAGAGGAGGAAAGCAATGGATGTCGAGCGGGTCTAACATGATACTGTGAAAGTTCAATCCACAATGGATCCAACACAGTCGCGAGAGTCCAGTCCAAAGCGGATCCAACACAGCAGCGAGAGTCCCGTTCACAGCGGAGCCAGCAGGAAACCATCCCAAGCGGAGGCGGATCAGCATCGCAGGGATGTCTCCAGCCGATACACAGGCAAGCAGTACATGGCCACCGGATCGGACCGGACTCCCTCCACAAAGGAGAGTGGGACATAGAAGAAAAAGAAAAGAAACGGCAGATCAACTGGTCTAAAAAGGGAGTCTATTTAAAGGCTAGAGTATACAAATGAGTTTTAAGGTGAGACTTAAATGCTTCTACTGAGGTGGCATCTCGAACTGTTACCGGGAGGGCATTCCAGAGTACTGGAGCCCGAACGGAAAACGCTCTATAGCCCGCAGACTTTTTTTGGGCTTTGGGAATCACTAACAAGCCGGAGTCCTTTGAACGCAGATTTCTTGCCGGGACATATGGTACAATACAATCGGCAAGATAGGATGGAATGCCAAGCCACATTCAGCACGTGTTACAAAGGAGTGCGGGTACTTTCCTGGTCCGTCTGAAAATGTGTGGCGCATTATGAAGCGTAAAATACGACAACGGAGACCCCGGACTGTTGAAGGACTGAAGCTCTACATAAAACAAGAATGGGAAAGAATTCCACTTTCAAAGTTTCAACAATTAGTTTCCTCAGTTCCCAAACGTTTATTGAGTGTTGTTAAAAGAAAAGGTGATGTAACACAGTGGTGAACATGCCCTTTCCCAACTACTTTGGCACGTGTTGCAGCCATGAAATTCTAAGTTAATTATATTTTGCACAAAAATAAATAAAGCTTATGAGTTTGAACATCAAATATGTTGTCTTCGTAGCATATTCAACTGAATATGGGTTGAAAATGATTAGCAAATCATTGTATTCTGTTTATATTTACATCTAACACCATTTCCCAACTCGTATGGAAACGGGGTTTTGTATTAAAATGAATATAAAACACTAAATGCATTGGCGAAAAAGTGACGGTTGTGTCTTTGCCTCAATCTTCGCGACATCGTTGAACTCAAATCATGATCATGTGACGCCCCTAGTGGTCGATTAACTTCTGGGATGTTGTTCTTCTCTTCCCTTTCTCATGTTCGTCTCTTGCCAGTCTACAACCTTTTGTTCAAACAAGTGCTGCTGGTACAAGTCTCAAAAAAAAAAAAAAAAAAAAAAGGCCAAAGGAAAAAAAGAATGTGATTGCTTCCCTCTGAGGTCTCACATAATCATCCCGTGTGTGACTTCAAGCGGCAAATTGTTTGAAAATTGGTTCTTTTGATTGTTTTGTTAACCGTACCTTTATCCTCCAAAGCAGGGGTCGGCAACCCGCGGCTCTTTGATCACTCTGATGTGGCTCAGCTGCAACTCTGTTGTGCTACGGTGCGGATGTTTTCCCGAAACGTGTTTGTCATTCTTGTTTGGTGTGGGTTCACAGTCTGCATGTAGAACGCGGCCTCTGATACCGCACGTATGTGACTGCAAGGCATACTTGGTCAACAGCCATACAGGTTACACTGAGGGTTGTTATATAAACAACTTTAGCACTCTTACTAATACACGCCACACTGTGAGCCCACACCAAACAAGAATGACAAACGTTTGGGGAGAACATCCGCACTGTAACACAACAAATTAAATCTTTGCTTTGTTCGCTTTAATGTAAGATTATTAAAAGTACTTTTCAACGATCTTTTGACATGTTGACATATGGAAACTTTGTTAAGATTGAAAGTTCTCTATTTAGTCAAGTTTAATGTCCTGATACATATCCTCACAAATTGTTGTTTTGCCGTTTTCTGTCTTGTTTAGCCTTTATTTTGAAGTGAAAAAATTTGCAAATTAAATATTTGTTTTGTTCACTTTAATGTAAGACTATAGTCCTTTTAAAAGGACCTTAAGACAGTTTTTCGACATGTTGACACATGGAAAGTTTGTTAAGATTGAGACTTCTCTATTTAGTCAAGTTTAATGTCCTTGGACAAGACCCTCACAAATTGTTGTTTAGCCTTTTTTTGTCTTGTTTAACCTTTATTTTGAAGTAAGAAAAAGTCGCAAATGAGATCTTTGTTTTGTTCACTTTAATGTAAGACTATTAAAAGGACCTTTCAATGATCTTTCGACATGTTAACATATGGAAACTTTAACATTTTGACTTCTCTATTTAGTCAAGTTTAATGTCCTGAGACAAGACCCCCGCAAATTTTTCGGAAGGATTCCGGACTTCAGTGCCTCTCCCCAAAATCTCCCAGTGGTTAACATCCTCCGATTTTCCCACGGTCAACATTATTGAGGGCGTGCCGTGATGGCAATGCCTTTAACGTCCAGTAAAACATGTCGTTGCGCCCGCTTTACACCATGCTATCTGCGTACCGACCGGTCCCATGTAGAACGCGGCCTCTGATACCGCACGTATGTGACTGCAAGGCACACTTGGTCAACAGCCATACAGGTTACACTGAGGGGTTGTTATATAAACAACTTTAGCACTCTTACTAATACACGCCACACTGTGAGCCCACACCAAACAAGAATGACAAACATTTGGGGAGAACATCCGCACTGTAACACAACAAATTAAATCTTTGCTTTGTTCGCTTTAATGTAAGATTATTAAAAGTACTTTTCAACGATCTTTTGACATGTTGACATATGGAAACTCAGCATCGCAGAGATGTCCCCAGCCGATACACAGGCAAGCAGTACATGGCCACCGGATCGGACCGGACCCCCTCCACAAGGGAGAGTGGGACATAGAAGAAAAAGAAAAGAAACGGCAGATCAACTGGTCTAAAAAGGGAGTCTATTTAAAGGCTAGAGTATACAAATGAGTTTTAAGGTGAGACTTAAATGCTTCTACTGAGGTGGCATCTCGAACTGTTACCGGGAGGGCATTCCAGAGTGCTGATCCGCCTCCGCTTGGGATGGTTTCCTGCTGGCTCCGCTGTGAACGGGACTCTCGCTGCTGTGTTGGATCCGCTTTGGACTGGACTCTCGTGACTGTGTTGGATCCATTGTGGATTGAACTTTCACAGTATCATGTTAGACCCGCTCGACATCCATTGCTTTCCTCCTCTCCAAGGTTCTCATAGTCATTATTGTCACCGATGTCCCACTGGGTGTGAGTTTTCCTTGCCCTTATGTGGGCCTACCGAGGCTGTCGTGGTGGTTTGTGCAGCCCTTTGAGACACTAGTGATTTAGGGCTATATAAGTAAACATTGATTGATTGATTGATTAAGATTGAAAGTTCTCTATTTAGTCAAGTTTAATGTCCTGATACAAATCCTCACAAATTGTTGTTTTGCCGTTTTCTGTCTTGTTTAGCCTTTATTTTGAAGTGAAAAAATTTGCAAATTTAATATTTGTTTTGTTCACTTTAATGTAAGACTATAGTCCTTTTAAAAGGACCTTAAGACAGTTTTTCGACATGTTGACATATGGAAAGTTTGTTAAGATTGAGACTTCTCTATTTAGTCAAGTTTAATGTCCTTGGACAAGACCCTCACAAATTGTTGTTTAGCCTTTTTTTGTCTTGTTTAACCTTTATTTTGAAGTAAGAAAAAATCGCAAATGAGATCTTTGTTCACTTTAATGTAAGACTATTAAAAGGACCTTTCAATGATTTTTCGACATGTTAACATATGGAAACTTTCACATTTTGACTCCTCTATTTAGTCAAGTTTAATGTCCTGAGACAAGACCCCCGCAAATTTTTCGGAAGGATTCCGGACTTCAGTGCCTCTCCCCAAAATCTCCCAGTGGTTAACATCCTCCGATTTTCACACGGTCAACATTATTGAGGGCGTGCCGTGATGGCAATGCCTTTAACGTCCAGTAAAACATGTCGTTGCGCCCGCTTTACACCATGCTATCTGTGTACCGAACGGTCCCATGTAGAATGCGGCCTCTGATACCGCACGTATGTGACTGCAAGGCACACTTGGTCAACAGCCATACAGGTTACACTGAGGGTTGTTGTATAAACAACTTTAGCACTCTTACTAATATACGCCACACCAAAAAAGAATGACGAACATTTGGGGGGAACATCTGCACTGTAACACAACATAAACACAACAGAACAAATACCCAGAATCCCATGCATCCCTAACTCTTCCGGGCTACATTATACACCACCGCTACCACCAAACCCCTCCCACCTCAACCAACGCACGGAGGGGGGGGGATTGAGGGTAGAGGGGGTGTATAATGTAGCCCGGAAGAGTTAGGGATGCAAGGGGTTCTGAGTATTTGTTCTGTTGTGTTACGGTGCGGATGTTCTCCCAAAATGTGTTTGTCATTCTTGTTTGGTGTGGGTTCACAGTGTGCATGTAGAACGCGGCCTCTGATACCGCACGTATGTGACTGCAAGGCATACTTGGTCCACAGCCATACAGGTTACACTGAGGGGTTGTCATATAAACAACATTGGCACTCTTACTAATATACGCCACACTGTGAACCCACAGCAAACAAGAATGACAAACATTTGGGGAGAACATCCACACAATGAAGCCCGGAAGAGTTATGGATGCATGGGATTCTGGGTATTTGTTCTGTTGTGTTTATGTTGTGTTTATGTTCTCCCCAAATGTTTGTCATTCTTGTTTGCTGTGGGTTCACAGTGTGGCGTATATTAGTAAGAGTGCCAATGTTGTTTATATGACAACACAGTGTGCATGTAGAACGCGGCCTCTGATACCGCACGTATGTGACTGCAAGGCATACTTGGTCCACAGCCATACAGGTTACACTGAGGGGTTGTCATATAAACAACATCGGCACTCTTACTAATATACGCCACACTGTGAACCCACAGCAAACAAGAATGACAAACATTTGGGGAGAACATAAACACAACATAAACACAACAGAACAAATACCCAGAATCCCATGCATCCCTAACTCTTCCGGGCTTCATTATACACCACCGCTTTTGGTAGAGGGGGTGTATTCTGTAAACCGTAAGGATGATCTAAAACTTTAGAAACCTTGTCTGTTTTTTGGGTTATGTTATGCAGTGTGAACTTGGGAACATTGGGCCTTCCATGAATGGTGACGTAAATTTAATCCATTAGCACCAACGTGTCCCAAACCAATAAATATTCCCAGCTGAACATAAACTAAGGGTTCCAGAAGCCAGTAAACACGCTAGCGGGTCTACCTGGTTGATCCTGCCAGTAGCATATGCTTGTCTCAAAGATTAAGCCATGCAAGTGCAAGTGCAAACGAGTTTGACAGCTCCGAAGAGTTAGGGATCCAAGGGGTTCTGGGTATTTGTTCTGGTGTGTTACAGTGCGGATGTTCTCCCGAAATTTGTTTTTCATTCTTGTTTGGTGTGGGTTCACAGTGTGGCGCATATTAGCAAGAGTGTTAAAGTTGTTTAAACGGGCACCCTCAGTGTGACCTGTATGGCTGTTGACCAAGTATGCCTTGCAGTCTATAGAAGTTACATACAACATGTGACTGGGCTGGCTAGCAATTTGTTCAGAATATAAAGGGCGATAAAGGCAGTGCCATCTCAGCACGCCCTTATTTTTGTAATATGGGTGAAAATCAGCAGACATTCGAGAGAATAATAACTCTGAAATTCGGGGTTTATCTCCCGGAAAAATTGGGAGGTTTGATGCTGTCAAGCAGTATTCATATAAAACTTGCGGGCCGCACCAACATTAAATTTTCATATTAAAGGGGAACATTATCACAATTTCAAAAGGGTTAAAAACAATAAAAACCAGTTCCCAGTGGCTTGATGTATTTTTTAAAGTTTTTTTCAACATTTTACCGGTCCCGGAATATCCCTAAATAAAGCTTGAAAGTGCCTTATTTTCGCTATCTTCGAAACCACTATCCATTTCCCTGTGACGTCATACAGGGCTGCCAATGTAAACAACATGGCGGTTACCACAGCAAGATATAGCGACATTAGCTCGGATTCAGACTCGGATTTCAGCGGCTCAAGCAATTCAAAAAATTACGCATGTATTGAAACAGGCAGATAGCGAAAATGAAATTGAAGCTATTGAGAGAATAGCTATTGACGCTATTCGTTCCAAAAAATAGTCGAAAAAACGGAAAATAACAGAAGTGGCCCATAGCATGGCTGCCTTATTAGCATCGCCGGTAAAATGTGCGGACCAAACGGTCAGGACTTTCGCATCTTGTGACACTGGAGCAACATAAATCCGTCGATTGGTAAGTGTTTGTTTCGCATTAAATGTGGGTATCTAGTTTCAAATGTACATACAGCTAGCGTAAATAGCATGTGAGCATCGATTAGCGTAGCATGTTAGCATCGATTAGCTGGCAGTCATGCCGCGACCAAATATGTCTGATTAGCACATAAGTCAACAACATCAACAAAACTCACCTTTGTGATTTTGTTGACTTAATGGTTGCAAATGCATCTGCAGGTTATCCATACATCTCTGTGCCATGTCTGCCTTAGCATCGCCGGTAAAATGTGCGGACCAAACGATCAGGACTTTCGCGTCTTGTGACACTGGAGCAACATAAATCCGTCGATTGGTAAGTGTTTGTTTCGCATTAAATGTGGGTATCTAGTTTCAAATGTACATACAGCTAGCGTAAATAGCATGTGAGCATCGATTAGCATAGCATGTTAGCATCGATTAGCTGGCAGTCATGCCGTGACCAAATATGTCTGATTAGCACATAAGTCAACAACATCAACAAAACTCACCTTTGTGATTTCGTTGACTTAATGGTTGCAAATGCATCTGCAGGTTATCCATACATCTCTGTGCCATGTCTGTCTTAGCATCGCCGGTAAAATGTGCGGACCAAACGATCAGGACTTTCGCATCTTGTGACACTGGAGCAACTTAAATCCGTCGATTGGTGTTTGTTTCGCATTAAATGTGGGTATCTAGTTTCAAATGTACATACAGCTAGCGTAAATAGCATGCGAGCATCGATTAGCGTAGCATGTTAGCATCGATTAGCTGGCAGTTATGCCGTGACCAAATATGTCTGATTAGCACATAAGTCAACAACATCAACAAAACTCACCTTTGTGATTTCGTTGACTTAATGGTTGCAAATGCATCTGCAGGTTATCCATACATCTCTGTGCCATGTCTGTCTTAGCATCGCCGGTAAAATGTGCGGACCAAACGATCAGGACTTTCGCATCTTGTGACACTGGAGCAACTTAAATCCGTCGATTGGTGTTTGTTTCGCATTAAACGTGGGTATCTAGTTTCAAATGTACATACAGCTAGCGTAAATAGCATGTGAGCATCGATTAGCGTAGCATGTTAGCATCGATTAGCTGGCAGTCATGCCGTGACCAAATATGTCTGATTAGCACATAAGTCAACAACATCAACAAAACTCACCTTTGTGATTTCGTTGACTTAATGGTTGCAAATGCATCTGCAGGTTATCCATACATCTCTGTGCCATGTCTGTCTTAGCATCGCCGGTCAAATGTGAAGACACTCTGGTACATTCAATGGGGGTCTGGCGGCAGATTTCTTGCCAGTGGTGCAACTTGAATCCCTCCCTGTTAGTGTTGTTACACCCTCCGACAACACACCCACGAGGCATGATGTCTCCAAGGTTCCAAAAAATAGTCGAAAAAAGGGAAAATAACAGAGCTGAGAAAATGAATATGGCGGCTGTGTTACCTCGGTCGCGAAAAGACCGATAAACAGAAAGGCGTTTAATTTGCCAAAATTCACCCATTTAGAGTTCGGAAATCGGTTAAAAAAATACATGGTCTTTTTCCCGCACCATCAAGGTATATATTGACGCTTGCATAGGTTTGGTGATAATGTTCCCCTTTAAGGTGCGCACAGCGTGTGTGAGACCCCTGGTTTATGCATAGCACAAAGCTGTTTCATTTTGAATTTCAAAAGAGTTTTGGGGCTCCCATTGTTTCCTTTATTTTGTGAAATGGCTCTTTGAGTGGAAAAGGCTGCCGACCATTGCTCTAAAGGTTTCGTCTCCCTCTTTCTCTCGCAGTGCACGCCCATCGCCGGCCACGGATTCGTGTTGGACAAGTACAGGTGCCAGTGCAGAAGAGGGTTTTACCATCCCAGTCGTGTGGCGCTCAACGGCTTTAAAAGTAGGCGACGCAACTCCGTGTCAGCGGTGTATTCTTGTTTCGTTTTCTTGTTCTGACTTTGAAAGGGTATCCTGGGATTTGTGTGCAGGATTCCGTCAATTGTTTTTGCTGTAGTGTACAGTGCCAGAGTCCCAGTTACGTAAACACTGAAGGTTGGAGGAAGGGTTCGGACCTACACTAGCTCCATTGCGTTATTTCAGAGGACAAAAACAAGCATTCCTTATTCTGTAATTGTGGACAATCAGTAGAATTATATCCTAATCTGTTTAACCACAACTTTTTCATCTCAAATACTGTGCTTTTCAGACTATAAGGCGCACTTAAAATCCTTTCATTTTCTCAAAAATTAAAGGCCTACTGAAAGCCACTACTAGCGACCACGCAGTCTGATAGTTTATATATCAATGATGAAATATTAACATTGCAAAACATGCCAATACGGCCTTTTTAGTTGACTAAATTGCAATTTTAAATTTCGCACGGAGGTATCATGCTAAAACGTTGCGGTATTTTGTTCCAGCACCGTTCCCAGCTATAAGTCGTCTGTTTTCATCGCATAATTCCACATTATTATGGACTTAAGTGTTGCTGAATATTTTGCAAATTTGTTCAATGAATAATGGAGACGTCAAAGAAGAAAGCTGTAGGTGGGAAGCGGTGTATTGCGGCCGCCTTTAGCAACACAAACGGAGCCGGTGTTTCCTTGTTTACATTCCCGAAAGATGACGGTGAAGCTTTACTACAACATGGTTCCCTACCACATGTCAACCGGCAGGTTTCGGTGAGAAAATGGTGGCAATAAGTCGGCTCTTACCGTAGACATGAGCGGAGAGCTTGCGTCGTTCCTCCTGTCAAAGACGCAGCTGCGGACTCTCATGCCTCTTCCCACCGGCAACTGGATGCTTCCACCGTGGAGGAAAGAAAAAAAAATAATAATCTCAGCCCGTCCCCAACGGCTGCCTTCGCCTCGTCAAGAGACACTGGCGGTCAATACACCCATGGCCTCACCCCTCCGACTTTCAGGTTGTACAGGTACGACCATATAATCTCACTAAAACAATAGTAACACAATAAGCAGATAAGGGATTTTCCAGAATTATCCTAGTAAATTTGTCCAATAACATCTGAATCGCTCTGCCGTTGTTTTTTTTCTAGTCCTTCACTCTCACTTTCCTCATCCACAAATCTTTCATCCTCGCTCAAATTAATGGGGAAATCGTCGCTTTCTCGATCCGAATCGCTCTAGCTGCTGGTGGCCGTGATTGTAAACAATGTTCATATGTGAGGAGCTCCACAACCCGTGATGTCACGCGCACATCGTCTGCTACTTCCCGTACAGGCAAGGCTTCTTTATTAGCCACCAAAAGTTGCAAACTTTATCCTCGATGTTCTCTACTAAATCCTTTCAGCAAAAATATGGCAATATGGCGAAATGATCAAGTATGACACATAGAATGGACCTGCTGTCCCTGTTTAAATAAGAACATCTCATTACAATAATAAAGGCCTCACTTTTTCTCCTCCAAACATATTGCTGGGTATTGTGGCCAAACAGTGAATTATATTTATATAGCGCTTTTTCTCTAGTGACTCAAAGCGCTTTACATAGTGAAACCCAATATCTAAGTTACATTTAAACCAGTGTGGGTGGCACTGGGAGCAGGTGGGTAAAGTGTCTTGCCCAAGGACACAACGGCAGGGACTAGGGTGGCGGAAGCGGGGATCGAACCAGCAACCCTCAAGTTGCTGGCACGGCCGCTCTACCAACCGAGCTACACCGCCTGACATCACATGGACAAAGATAAGACTTCCGTGGTCAGGTGAAACCAAAATGGAGCTGTTTGGCCACAATATGTTTTGGAGAAAAGGTGAGGCCTTTAATCCCAGGAACATCATACCTACCGTCAAGCATGGTGGTGGTAGTATTATGCTCTGCGCCTGTTTTGCTGCCAATGGAACCGGTGCTTTACAGAGAATGAAAAAGGAAGATTTTTTCAACCTAAATTCATCTTGGGCACAGTTGGGTGTTCGAACAAGACAATGACCCCAAACACACGTCAAACGTGGTAAAGGTATGGCTAAATCAGGTGAGAATTAAGGTATTAGAATGGCCTCCCCAAAGTCCTGACTTTAAACGTGTGGACAATGCTGAAGAAACAAACCAACAAATTTAGCTGAACTGCACCATTTTGGTCAAAAAATCAACCAGATCTTAACTACACTATAATGCGAAAGTATTTGGCCGCCCATCCAAATGATCGGAACCAGGTGTCCTAATGACTTGGCCCGGCCACAGGTGTATACAATCAAGCAATTAGGCAAGAATGGGCCGCTTTCAGTGATTTCCAGCGTGGCACTGTCATAGGATGCCACCTGTGCAACAAACCCAGTCCTGAAATTTCCTCGCTCCTAAATATTCCAAAGTCAACTGTCGGCTTTATTATAAGAAAATGGAAGAGTTTTGGGAACAACAGCAACTCAGCCACGATGTGGTAGGCCGTGTAAACTGACAGAGAGGGCTCAGTGGATGCTGAAGCGCATAATGCAAAGACTTTCTGCACAGTCAGAGCTTCAAACGTCATGAGACCTTCCAATTAGCCCACGCACAGCACGCAGAGAGCTTCATGGAATGGGTTTCCATGGCCGAGCAGCTGCATCTAAGCCATGCAATACCAAGTTAGGGTTAGGGTTTGGAATAATGAATCACGTTTTTCCATCTGGCAATCTGATGGATGAGTCTGGGTTTGGTGGTTGCCAGGAGAACGCTACAACATGTCAACCGGCAGGTTTCGGTGAGGAAAATGGTGGTAATAAGTCGGCTCTTACCGTAGACATGAGCGGAGAGCTTGCGTCATTCCTCCTGTACCTGTCAAAGACGCAGCTGCGGACTCTCATGCCTCCTCCATTGTGCCGAGTGTGAAATTTGGTGGAGGAGGAATTACGGTGGGGGCTTGTTTTTCAGGAGTTGGGTTCGGCCCCTTAGTTCCAGTGAAAGGAACTTTAAGGAGCCTTTATTCTTTGGCTTTTAACACTACGTGAGTTGTGTGGTCCTTTGTGTTTTTTTCTTCTATTTATTGTTTTGCTTGGTTTTACCCTTTAAAATTGTATTTATTCATGTATATTTTTTAATTAGTTTTATTTTTATTCAGTCATTGGTAGAGCAAAGGATATTTTAATATTGTTTTTGATAACAGCACTTTGGAAACGTTTATGTTGTTTACACAAATACCGACGTCCCACTGGGTGTGAGTTTTCCTCGCCCTTATGTGGGCCTACCGAGGATGTCGTAGTGGTTTGTGCAGCCCTTTGAGACACTAGTGATTTAGGGCTATATAAGTAAACATTGATTGATTGATTGAAATAAAGTAGGATTGGATTGGATTGAAATGCTCCAGCATACCAAAGCATTTTGGACTCCCCTGTGGAGGGGGTCCGGTCCGATCCGGTGGCCATGTACTGCTTGGGACATCTCTGCGCTGCTGATCCGCCTCCGCTTGGGATGGTTTCCTGCTGGCTCCGCTGTGAACGGGACTCTCGCTGCTGTGTTGGATCCGCTTTGGACTGGACTCTCGCGACTGTGTTGGATCCATTGTGGATTGAACTTTCACAGTATCATGTTAGACCCGCTCGACATCCATTGCTTTCCTCCTCTCCAAGGTTCTCATAGTCATCATTGTCACCGACGTCCCACTGGGTCACTATTGTCACCGATGTCCCACTGGGTGTGAGTTTTCCTTGCCCTTATGTGGGCCTACCGAGGATGTCGTGGTGGTTTGTGCAGCCCTTTGAGACACTAGTGATTTAGGGCTATATAAGTAAACATTGATTGATTGATTGATTGAATTCCATGCCCCCAACCTAGTGGGAACAGTTTGGAGCGGGCCCGTTACACTTCCAACATGACATAAGCAAGGTCCCTAAAGACGTGGATGAAGAACTTGACTGGCCTGCACAGAGTCCTGACCTGAACCGGATGGAACAGCTTTCGGGATGAATTAGAACGCAGACTGACAGCCAGGCTTTCGGTGTGTGACCTCGCTTTTGGGAGAATGGTGGAAAATTCCTATAAACACACTCGGTGACCTTGTGGACAGCCCTTCCCGGAAGAGTTGAAGCTATAATAGCTGCAAAAGGTGGACCGACATCGTATTGATCCCTATAGGTTAGGAATGGGATGGCACTTTGAGTTCATATGTGAGTCAAGGCATACTTGTTTCTGGTTGTGGTCTGAACAGTTACGTGGTGTCTCATGACCTGGCTTGATTCTAATGACCGCACTGCAGTGTCCTCAGGCAGGAAGCTTGGCTCTGATGATTAGCGAAATAATCAAGCAGCTGCAGGGGGTTCTCATCCCTGACTCCGGCAACACTGTGCCCCCCCCCCCCCCCCCCCCGGGGCCATGATTTGCTAAGCCGGAGCTTTATTGTAATTCAGCACGTTGAGGCGGAGAGGCCCGCGGGGCTCAATGTGTGAGGAAATCACCGTGGTTCAGGGGAGCTGCTGACCCTGATAGCCTCCTTTGGAAAAGTGTCTGCGGCATCCTTTGTGCACACCTGAAGATCAGACGGATCAGAAGACGACTGTTCCCTAGCAACAGGTCGTGAGGATGCACATCACAGCGATGGAAAGACTCTGGTATTATTAAAAAAAAACTACTTTATCAGACTTGGCGAGTGTCCAAAACGTCGGCTGTTGCCCAGGCAACCGGACATCTTATGTCATAAGGTGTATACTGTATACCAGGGGTCACCAACACCAGGTCGCCCGTAAGGACCAGATGAGTCGCCCCCTAAAAATAGCTCAAATAGCAGCACTTACCAGTGAGCTCATTTATTTTTTAAATTGTATTTATTTACTAGCAAGCTGGTCTGGCTTTGCTTGACATTTTTAATTCTAAGAGAGACAAAAC
This sequence comes from Nerophis ophidion, assembly GCF_033978795.1. Classification (NCBI taxonomy): domain Eukaryota; kingdom Metazoa; phylum Chordata; class Actinopteri; order Syngnathiformes; family Syngnathidae; genus Nerophis; species Nerophis ophidion. The sequence goes on from NC_084638.1 coordinate 2,658,019, forward strand.
TCAAATAGAATTTGAAAATCCAAGAAAATATTTGAAAGACTTGGTCTTCACTTGTTTAAATAAATTCATTTATTTTTTCACTTTGCTTCTTATAACTTTCAAAAAGACAATTTTAGAGAAAAAAAACAAGCTTAAAAATGATTTTAGGATTTTCAAACAAATATACCTTTTTACCTTTTAAATTCTGTCCTCTTCTTTCCTGACAATTTAAATCAATGTTCAAGTAATTTTTTTATTTTAAAGAATAATAAAAACATTTAAATTTTATTCTTCATTTTAGCTTCTGTTTTTTCGACGAAAAATATTTGTGAAATATTTCTTCAAAATTCCCCCAAAAATATTCTGGCAAATCTGGAAAATCTGTAGAATTGAATTTAAATCTTATTTCCAAGTTTTTTACATTTCTTTTAAAATTTTTGTTCTGGAAAATCTTGAAGAAATAATGATTTGTCTTTGTTAGAAATATAGCTTTGTGCAGAATGGATTTTAACCTATTTAAAACATGTCATCAAAATTCTAAAATGAATCTTAATCAGGAAAAATGACTAATGATGTTTCATAATTTTTTTTTAAATTTTTTTTTAAAGATTCGAATTAGCTAGTTTTTCTCTTCATTTTTTTCCGTTGAATTTGGAATTTTAAAAGTCGAAATTGAAGATAAACTACGTTTTAAAATTTAATTTTAATTTTTTTGTGTTGTCTCCTCTTTTAAACATTCTATTAAGTGTTTTTTTCATAATTTATTCTCTACAAAAAAACATTTCGTAAAAGGAAAAAAAATGTACGATGGAATGACAGACAGAAATACCCATTTTTTATACATACATATATACATATATATATATATGTATATATATATATATATATATATATAGAGAGAGAGAGAGATGTATTTATTAAAGTTAAATTGAACAAATTGGCTATTATTGGCTATTTCTGGCAATTTATTTAAATGTGTATCAAACTGGTAGCCCTTGGCATTAATCAGTACCCAAGAAGTAGTTCTTGGTTTCAAAAACGTTGGTGACCCCTGGCACTTGGAGGTTAACCCTTTTACTACTGTTACCCCAGGTGGCAAAAGCCTAGTACCTGGCTTCCCCTTAGCCGGGGACGCATACTTGCCAACATTGAGACCTCCGATTTCGGGAGGTGGGGGGTAGGGTGCGTGGTTAAGAGGGGAGGAGTATATTTACAGCTACAACTCACCAAGACAAGTATTTCATGTATATATATATATATATATATATATATATATATATATATATATACATATATAAATAAAATAAATACTTGAATTTCAGTTTTCATTTATTTACACATATACACACACATAACCCTCATCTACTCATTGTTGAGTTAAGGGTTGAATTGTCCATCCTTCTTCTATTCTCTATCACTATTTTTCTAACCATATGCACGTACAGTAGGTGGCAGTATTGTCCTGTTTAAGAGTGTCACAACATTGCTGTTTACGGCAGACGAACTGCTTTGTGAATTGTGAATTATGTGAATTATATTTATATAGCGCTTTTCTCAAGTGACTCAAAGCGCTTTACATAGTGACACCCAATATCTAAGTTACATTTAAACCAGTGTGGGTGGCACTGGGAGCAGGTGGGTAAAGTGTCTTGCCCAAGGACACAACAGCAGTAACTAGGATGGCACAAGCGGGAATCGAACCTGCAACTCTCAAGTTGCTGGCACGGCCACTCTACCAACCGAGCTATGCCGCCCCGCTTTACGGTAGACGAAAACGTGACTGCTGTTGTTGTGTGTTGTTACCGTGCTGGGAGGACGTTAAAGGCCTACTGAAAGCCACTACTGCCGACCACGCAGTCTGATAGTTTATATATCAATGATGAAATATTAACATTGCAACACATGCCTATACGGCCTTTTTAGTTTACTAAATTGCAATTTTAAATTTCCCGGGAGTTTCTTGTCGAAAACATCGCGGAATGACGACGGGTACGCGTGACGTCACGGACTGTTAGGAAATATTAGCGCTGCGCACACACACACAGCTAAAAGTCGTCTGCTTTAACCGCATAATTCCACAGTATTTTGGACATCTGTGTTGCTGAATCTTTTGCAATTTGTTCAATTAATAATGGAGAAGTCAAAGTAGAAAAATGGAGATGGGAAGCTTTAGCCTTTAGTCACACAAACACACGGTGATTCCTTGTTTAAAATTCCCGGAGGTGAAGCTTTCCTATGGATCAGAGCGGTTAAGCGAACATGGATCCCGACCAAATGTCAACCAACAGTTTTCGGTGAGAAAATTGTGGTAAAAAGTCGCCACTTACCGGAGATCAGCTGAGCTTGTGCCGTCCATACAGCTGCCGTCGACTCCCCTGAGACACTGGCGTCAACACACCCGTGGACACACACTTCCGACTATCAGGTACTGTTAAACTCACTAAAACACTAACAACACAATAGAAAGATAAGGGATTTCCAAGAATTATCCTAGTAAATGTGTCTAAAAACATCTGAATCCGTCCCAATGCAATCGCGTTTTTTTTTTTTAAACTTTATTTTTTTTCTTTTTTTTTTCTAGTCCGTCGCTATCAATATCCTCAAACACGAATCTTTCATCCTCGCTCAAATTAATGGGGAAATTGTCGTTTTCTCGGTCCGAATAGCACTTTTTGTTGGAGGCTCCCATTAAAAACAATGTGAGGATGTGGGGAGCCCTCAACGGCTGACGTCATCGTCCGCGACTTCCGGTACAGGCAAGGCTTTTCTACTAGCGACTAAAAGTTGCAAACGGTCAATACACCCGTGGCCTCACCCCTCCGACTTTCAGGTTGTACAGGTACGACCATATAATCTCACTAAAACAATAGTAACACAATAAGCAGATAAGGGATTTTCCAGAATTATCCTAGTAAATTTGTCCAATAACATCTGAATCGCTCTGCCATTGTTTTTTTTCTAGTCCTTCACTCTCACTTTCCTCATCCACAAATCTTTCTTCCTCGCTCAAATTAATGGAGAAATCGTCGCTTTCTCGGTCCGAATCGCTCTAGCTGCTGGTGGCCATGATTGTAAACAATGTTCAGATGTGAGGAGCTCCACAACCCGTGACGTCACGCGCACATCGTCTGCTACTTCCCGTACAGGCAAGGCTTCTTTATTAGCGACCAAAAGTTGCAAACTTCATCCTCGATGTTCTCTACTAAATCCTTTCAGCAAAAATATGGCAATATCACGAAATGATGAAGTATGACACATAGAATGGACCTGCTATCCTCGTTTAAATAAGAACATCTCGGTTTAGCTCGGTTGGTAGAGTGGCCGTGCCAGCAACGTGAGGGTTGCAGGTTCGATTCCCGCTTCCGCCAACCTAGTCACTGCCGCTGTGTCCTTGGGCAAGACACTTTACCCACCTGCTCCCAGTGCCACCCACACTGGTTTGAATGTAACTTAGATATTGGGTTTCACTATGTAAAGCGCTTTGAGTCACTTGAGAAAAAGCGCTATATAAATATAATTCACTTCACACTTCATTTCAGTAGGCCTTTAAAGAAACTGCCTAACAATAAACCCACAAAAGAAACCAAGATCATTCTACAGTTATAACGTCATTGGGCAGATACGCTGTTTATATCGTGGGAAAGCGGACGTGAAAACAGGCTGTCCTCACTCAGGTCCGCGTGGAGCTGAGGGGGCGTGGCCCGCCTGAATTTCGGGAGAAAATTTGTCCCGGGAGGTTTTCGGGAGATTCGCTGAAGTTCGGGAGTTTCCCGGAGGGCTGGCAAATATGCTTTAACAGCCGAGCAAGCGGAAGACGGTAGATTTTAAGAACTCCCACGACGGCTGCGATGGCGGAAGAAGGCTGCAGCAGAAAAGGGTCCCTAGTCGTCTCAATCAATCAATCAATCAATCAATGTTTATTTATATAGCCCCAAATCACAAATGTCTCAAAGGACTGCACAAATCATTACGACTACAACATCCTCGGAAGAACCCACAAAAGGGCAAGAAAAACTCACACCCAGTGGGCAGGGAGAATTCACATCCAGTGGGACGCCAGTGACAATGCTGACTATGAGAAACCTTGGAGAGGACCTCAGATGTGGGCAACCCCCCCCCTCTAGGGGACCGAAAGCAATGGATGTGGAGCGGGTCTAACATGATACTGTGAAAGTTCAATCCATAGTGGCTCCAAGACAGCAGTGAGAGTCCCGTCCACAGGAAACCATCTCAAGCGGATCAGCAGCGTAGAGATGTCCCCAACCGATACAGGCGAGCGGTCCATCCTGGGTCCCGACGAGCGGTCCATCCTGGGTCTCGACTCTGGACAGTCAGTACTTCATCCATGGTCATCGGACCGGACCCCCTCCACAAGGGAGGGGGGGACATAGGAGAAAGAAAAGAAACGGCAGATCAACTGGTCTAAAAAGGAGGTCTATTTAAAGGCTAGAGTATACAAATGAGTTTTAAGGTGAGACTTAAATGCTTCTACTGAGGTGGCATCTCCAACTGTTACCGGGAGGGCATTCCAGAGTACTGGAGCCCGAACGGAAAACGCTCTATAGCCCGCAGACTTTTTTTGGGCTCTAGGAATCACTAATAAGCCGGAGTCTTTTGAACGCAGATTTCTTGCCGGGACATATGGTACAATACAATCGGCAAGATAAGATGGAGCTAGACCGTGTAGTATTTTATACGTAAGTAGTAAAACCTTAAAGTCACATCTTAAGTGCACAGGAAGCCAGTGCAGGTGAGCCAGTATAGGCGTAATGTGATCAAACTTTCTTGTTCTTGTCAAAAGTCTTGGACTCCATGCCACCGGACCCTGACCCGATTCTGTCAAGGATCGTGTGCACCAGTCTCCCCACGTTGAACTAAGTCACGCACAAGCATCCTCCATAAAGGGATACACCCCGACCAGGAGGACTTTCATACTCGTTGGGAGTGACCGCTGATGTGCTATTTCGCCACCTTTGAGATGTTTTGTGGCAATCCAGAAAGTGGGGACGTTTTAAAATATACATTGCAAATACAATCTTTAAATTTCAGTTCCTTCATAAAAACTCCCAAATAACATAGGATCCCCAAAACCAGGAGCCCAAAAGCATGTGCAACAAGTAAAATTGATTGAACTCAATCAATCGATCGATGTTTACTTATATAGCCCTAAATCACAAGTGTCTCAAAGGGCTGCACAAGCCACAACCACATCCTCGGCAAGGAAAAACTCAACCCATTGGGATGACAATGAGAAACCTTGGAGAGGACCGCAGATGTGGGGGACCCACCACGCATAGGGCGACCGGTGCAATGGGCGTCAAGTGGATCTAGCATAATATGGTGAAAGTCCAGTCCATAGTGGATCTAACATAATAGTTTGAGTCCAGTCCATAGTGGATCTAACATAATAGTGAGAGTCCAGTCTATAGTGGATCTAACATAATAGTGAGAGTCCAGTCCATAGTGGATCTAACATAATAGTGAGAGTCCAGTCCATAGTGGAACTAACATAATAGTTTGAGTCCAGTCCATAGTGGATCTAACATAATAGTGAGAGTCCAGTCCATAGTGGATCTAACATAATAGTGAGAGTCCAGTCCATAGTGGATCTAACATAATAGTGAGAGTCCAGTCCATAGTGGATCTAACATAATAGTGAGAGTTCAGTCCATAGTGGATCTAACATAATAGTGAGAGTCCAGTCCATGGTGGATCTAACATAATAGTGAGAGTCCAGTCCATAGTGGATCCAACATAATAGTGAGAGTTCAGTCCATAGTGGATCTAACATAATAGTGAGAGTCCAGTCCATGGTGGATCTAACATAATAGTGAGAGTCCAGTCCATAGTGGATCTAACTAATAGTGAGAGTCCAGTCCATAGTGGATCTAACATAATAGTTTGAGTCCAGTCCATAGTGGATCTAACATAATAGTGAGAGTCCAGTCCATAGTGGATCCAACATAATAGTGAGAGTCCAGTCCATAGTGGATCTAACATAATAGTGAGAGTCCAGTCCATAGTGGATCTAACATAATAGTGAGAGTCCAGTCCATAGTGGATCTAACATAATAGTGAGAGTCCAGTCCATAGTGGATCTAACATAATAGTGAGAGTCCAGTCCATAGTGGATCTAACATAATAGTTTGAGTCCAGTCCATAGTGGATCTAACATAATAGTGAGAGTCCAGTCCATAGTGGATCTAACATAATAGTGAGAGTCCAGTCCATAGTGGATCTAACATAATAGTGAGAGTCCAGTCCATAGTGGATCTAACATAATAGTGAGAGTCCAGTCCATAGTGGATCTAACATAATAGTGAGAGTCCAGTCCATAGTGGATCTAACAAAATAGTGAGAGTCCAGTCCATAGTGGATCTAACATAATACTGTGAGTCCAGTCCATAGTGGATCTAACATAATAGTGAGAGTCCAGTCCATAGTGGATCTAACATAATAGTGAGAGTCCAGTCCATAGTGGATCTAACATAATAGTTTGAGTCCAGTCCATAGTGGATCTAACATAATAGGGAGAGTTCAGTCCATAGTGGATCTAACATAATAGTGAGAGTCCAGTCCATAGTGGATCTAACATAATAGTGAGAGTCCAGTCCATAGTGGATCTAACATAATAGTGAGAGTCCAGTCCATAGTGGATCTAACATAATAGTGAGAGTCCAGTCCATAGTGGATCTAACATAATAGTGAGAGTCCAGTCCATAGTGGATCTAACAAAATAGTGAGAGTCCAGTCCATAGTGGATCTAACATAATACTGTGAGTCCAGTCCATAGTGGATCTAACATAATAGTGAGAGTCCAGTCCATAGTGGATCTAACATAATAGTGAGAGTCCAGTCCATAGTGGATCTAACATAATAGTTTGAGTCCAGTCCATAGTGGATCTAACATAATAGTGAGAGTCCAGTCCATAGTGGATCTAACATAATAATGAGAGTCCAGTCCATAGTGGATCTAACATAATAGTGAGAGTCCAGTCCATAGTGGATCTAACATAATAGTGAGAGTCCAGTCCATAGTGGATCTAACATGATAGTGTGAGAGTCCAGTCCATAGTGGATCTAACATAATAGTGAGAGTCCAGTCCATAGTGGATCTAACATAATAGTGAGAGTCCAGTCCACGGTGGGGACAGCAGGGGACCACCCCGAGCGGAGACAGGTCAGCACTTCATCCGTGGCCACCGGACCTGTGCCCACGAGGGAGAGGGGGTCAGAGTTGATCTACCAAGACTGCATGCGCAATTCAAGACAAGTGCAAAAGTTGTGCGGTTTGCTGTATTTAGGGGCGGCCATTATGTCGATCGCGAGCTATAAAGTGTGTTAGTTGATTGATATATATATATATATATATACTGTATATATAGACATACATATAAATATATGTGTATATATACATCCATATATACATACATATACATATCAGGGTTTCTCACACATTCATTTATTTGTGGCAGCCCGCCGCGAAAGAATTACGGCCGCCACAAATAAAACATAAAAGCAATAGGACTCTGTCTGTGAATGGAGCTTGTAGTTACATATTATATAAATATGTATATAAAGTGTTGTAATTATATTCCAACTCCGCGTTCTTCTTGGTCATCGCCGCCGCCGCTGCCCAAACCCCCCCCCCCCACAAATAGATGCCTGACCTGTGGGAAACACTGCATATACATATATAACACACATGTATATGTATATATATATATATACAAATATATACATCCATCCATCCATTTTCTACCGCTTATTCCCTTTGGAGTCGCGGGGGGCGCCGGTGCTTATCGCAGCTACAATCGGGCGGAAGGCGGGGCACACCCTGGACAAGTCGCCACCTCATCGCAGGGCCAACACAGATAGACAGACAACATTCACACACTAGGGACCATTTAGTGTTGCCAATCAACCTATCCCCAGGTGCATGTCTTTGGAAGTGGGAGGAAGCCAGAGTACCCGGAGGGAACCCAGGCAGTCACGGGGAGAACATGCAAACTCCACACAGAAAGATCCCGAGCCTGGGATTGAACCCAGGACTACTCAGGACCTTCGTATTGTGAGGCAGACGGACTAACCCCTCTTCCATCGTGCTTCCCTACATATACATATATATATATATATATATATATACATATATATATATATATATATATATATACATATATACAAGAAAGTAAGCAACCTCATCATAGCCGCCGATAAAACCACAAACTTCTACAGAATGGACATACCAGAACATAACTCTTTACTGGACAAAAGCATCACCAAATCATACAAAAAAGCGCAACCCAACACTTTACAGATAGTCCATCCTGGAAAACAAGCGGATCGCAACCGAACTGGACATTGAGGACAGGGTGGACGCCACAGCCAACAAAGAAGCCTTCATCACATTGAAGGACCACAAACCCAACTTCTCAAATAACCCAACATGCCGACTAATAAACCCAACTAAATCTGAAATAGGAAAAATCAGCAAAATAATCCTGGACAGAATCAACGCAAAAATCAAGGACAAAACACCACTCAACCAATGGAGAAATACAGCAGCAGTAATCAAATGGTTCAACAACATCCAAGACAAACAACAACACAACTTTATCTCCTTCGACATCGAAGAATTTTACCCTTCCATCACGCAAGACCTACTGACCCAAGCACTAAACTTCGCCTCGGACTACGACTCAATCACAGGCAACGAAAGAAACATCATCATCCACCCAAAGAACTCCATACTCATCCACAACAGTACACCATGGCAAAAAAAGAACAATTCAACATTTGACGTTACTACGGGGAGTTTTGACGGAGCAGAAACGTGTGAACTCGTTGGGAGTTTCCTCCTCTCCCAGCTTGCTAGCCTCAACCTGAACCTTGGTATTTACCGTGATGGCGGACTGGCAGTGTGCCGCGCCTCGCCAAGGAGCAGCGAGAACACCAAGAAGCGCATATGCCAAATCTTCAAAGAAAACGGCCTACGGATCACGATTGAAGCCAACAAGCAAACCGTCAACTTCCTCGACGTCACTTTCAACCTGAGAAATAACAGCTACCAACCATTCACCAAACCCAACACAACACTCCAATACGTGCACCATGACAGCAACCACCCACCCACCACCACCAAAAGAATACCTACCGGAATTAATAAAAGGCTATCGATGCTGTCATCTAGCAAAGCTGAATTGGACCAAGCAACCCCCCCGTACCAGAAAGCACTTGATGAAAGCGGATACAACTTCACCCTCACCTATGAACCCACTCCAGGAAACCAACCAAAAAAGAGCAGAAAACGAAACAACATCATCTGGTACAACCCCCCATTCAGCAAAGACGTCTCAACCAACATCGGCCACAAGTTCCTCACTCTGATCGACAAACACTTCCCCAAAGGCAACACCCTAAGAAAAATATTCAACAAGAACAACATCAAATTGAGCTACAGCTGTATGAACAACATACAACAAATCATTTCAAACCACAACAAAGCAATTGCAAAAGGACTGCCTACCCCCAGACTAAACGACTCTGAAACCAATAAGGAATGTAACTGTCGCAAGAAACCTGATTGCCCTCTCAACGGAGGGTGCTTACAGACATCAGTCGTTTACCAAGCAAAGGTAACACGCAAGGACATTAACACATCCGACACATACGTAGGATTAACCGAAGGAGCGTTCAAAACAAGATGGAATAATCACAACGCCAAACCAGACTTTGCGGAATTCTACAGAACTCAGCAAACACATTTGGAACCTCAAAGACAATAATGTTGAATATTCAATAACATGGCAAATTCTTGCATCCGGCACACCTTACAACAGTGGTAATAAAAGATGCAACCTATGCTTAAAAGAGAAACTGTTTATTATATATCATCCAGATCTATCATCCCTCAACAAGCGCAGTGAAATCATTTCAACATGCCGCCACAGACGGAAACACCTCCTAGGTAAAACGTGAGCCAATCACCACACTCCTACGCCTGCCTGTACCCACCCACTCTGTGCCCTATATACACCATTGTATGTGAATGCTTCCATTAAAATCTCCTGATGATTGAGGGAACCCCTCATGAAACAGTTCTGTAGAGATGAAGTAGTCTTGTGATTTTTCCCACACCTACACCTACATATATATATATATATATATACACACAGTCCTCGGGCTATGGTTTTGGTACCCCTGCTTTAGAACGTCAACAATCTCAGACAAATAGACTTCTGTATCACCCACTAAAGACTTTTAGAAAGGCAATCTGGGAGAACAGACTACAACACTCACACATGAGTGATTAAGAATTCGGTGTCACCATCCTTCTTTCTGCTTTCCCCTTCATTATTCCCTCCTCTCCCTAATTAGAGCGTTTGTGTTTTAATCATCGCTGCGATATGTTGATGTATTGGACCGTTGAGGTGTTGCTTGTTCGAACTAATTGATTTAAATGACTCCCCTTAGCGGTTGAAAGAGACAAAGTCTTTTAACGTGTCAATCCAATTAAGTTCTAATGAGTGTGGGGGAATCTTTAAAAAGGCCCTCGTTGCAAATATCCAGAGGTGTAACAAAACCCCTTCTGTTGTCAGGTAAGCAGCAGGAGCCTCAGCGAGACGACACGTCTGATGTTTCCACCAAGTGCCTTCCTTGCCACGAGGGCTGTCCCTACTGCAGAGACAACACGCCCTGCCACGCCCAGGAGGACAGCGGGCTGCGGCTCGCCGTGGCCTCTTTCCAGGGTCTGTGCATGGTGCTGGACTTGGCCACGATGGTGGCAGTCTACCACCTCAGAAGAAATAAGGTAAGGCGATACAGCCCCTTGCTCCGGAGTTAGGGGCTCATTATGATCATACAGTAGGAAAGGGATTCATATCAATCAATCAATCAATGTTTATTTATATAGCCCCAAATCACAAATGTCTCAAAGGACTGCACAAATCATTACGACTATGACATCCTCGGAAGAACCCACAAAAGGGCAAGGAAAGTGGAAAGTTTGGGAACAACAGCAACTCAGCCACCAAGTGGTAGGCCACGTAAACTGACAGAGAGGGGTCAGCGGATGCTGAGGCGCATAGTGCAAAGACTTTCTGCACAGTCAGTTGCTACAGAGCTCCAAATTTCATGTGACCTTGCAATTAGCCCACGTGCAGTACGCAGAGAGCTTCATTGAATGGGTTTCCATGGCTGAGCAGCTGCATCTCAATCAATCAATCAATCAATGTTTATTTATATAGCCCCAAATCACAAATGTCTCAAAGGACTGCACAAATCATTACGACTACAACATCCTCGGAAGAACCCACAAAAGGGCAAGGAAAACTCACACCCAGTGGGCAGGGAGAATTCACATCCAGTGGGACGCCAGTGACAATGCTGACTATGAGAAACCTTGGAGAGGACCTCAGATGTGGGCAACCCCCCCCCCTCTAGGGGACCGAAAGCAATGGATGTCGAGCGGGTCTAACATGATACTGTGAAAGTTCAATCCATAGTGGCTCCAAGACAGCAGCGAGAGTCCCGTCCACAGGAAACCATCTCAAGCGGATCAGCAGCGTAGAGATGTCCCCAACCGATACAGGCGAGCGGTCCATCCTGGGTCTCGACTCTGGACAGTCAGTACTTCATCCATGGTCATCGGACCGGACCCCCTCCACAAGGGAGGGGGGGACATAGGAGAAAGAAAAGAAGCGGCAGATCAACTGGTCTAAAAAGGAGGTCTATTTAAAGGCTAGAGTATACAGATGAGTTTTAAGATGAGACTTATGGCCACATTCGTCACGGTTTACCCGACACATGAAACGTGACCAATTGAGGGATGTACTTTACCCGCCAGATGGCTAGAGTGTTGAACATCTTAAAACATAATTGTGGTAATTGCAACTTTGAGCATAACGTCAATTGCTATGTTGAGTGGCGCTTCCCATCCGTTTCAGCAAATGATTCTTCCTCTCATGCGAGATATATACCCAGGAATGGGGCCAAATTAATCCCTCCCCTACTGTATTTTATTTACATAATTGGCCAAGACGTATATGCATGTAATTGTAATATCCCCAGCAGGCACAAGACGTTGACATGTCCTTTAAAACTAACTTTGAAACAACGTTGCAAAATAGCTCGATTTGTAAATTGAGACAACGTTGATGTCCAACGTTGGATCCATGTTGTTGGTTGGGAAATGACCAAATTTCAACGGTCAAATCAACGTCAGAACCAGACATTACATAAAATTTGGCAAAAAGCATGTTGTTTTCAACATTGTATTTGTGTTGTGGAATATTTGTTGAGAAATGACATTTAAATGGTTACGATCTATGTCAGAACCCAACATTGATTAAACGTTGTCAAAAAGTATGTTGTATTATATCGGTTGGGAAATGACCAGATTTCAACGGTCAAATCAACGTCACAACCTAACATTGAATTAACGTTGCCCTCTGTGTTTTAAAATTTTGATTTCTATTTACTGTCTTAATTGGTTTCACCCTTCGAATCGTTTTTAACCCTACTTATTTTTATATTGGTTTTATATGTATTTTTTTGTTTTCATTCAGTCATTGGATAGTATTTGAATGTGGTTTTTAATATTGTTTGGAAACGTTTTGTTTTTTAAATGTGCTGTATAAATAAAGTGGATTGGATTGGGTTGAACGTTGTCAAAAAGCATTTTGTTTTCAACGTTGTATTTGTGTTGTAGAATATTGGTCTGGAAATGACCAAATTTCTATGGCCAAATCAATATCAGAACCCGACATTGAACAAACGTCGTCAAAAAGCACGTTGTTTCAATGTTGTATTTGTGTTGTAGAATATTGGTTGGGAAATCACCAAATTTCAATGGTCAAATCAACGTCAGAACCTGATATTGATTAAATGTTGTCAAAAAGCATGTTGTAGAACATTGGTCTGGAAATGACCAAATTTCAATGGTCAAATCAATGTCAGAACCCGATATTGATTAAACGTAGTCAAAAAGTATGTTGTTTCAACGTTGAATTTGTGTTGTAGAATATTGGTTGGGAAATGACCAAATTTCAATGGTCAAATCAACATCCCAACCTGACATTGAATAAATGTCGTCAAAAAACATGTTGTATTTGTGTTGTAGAATATTGGTTGGGAAATGACCAAATTTCAATGGTCAAATCAACGCCAGAACCTGATATTGATTAAATGTTGTCAAAAAGCATGTTGTAGAGCATTGGTCTGGAAATGACCAATTTTCAATGGTCAAATCAATGTCAGAACCCGATATTGATTAAACGTAGTCAAAAAGCATGTTGTTTCAACATTGTATTTGTGTTGTAGAATATTGGTTGGGAAATCACCACATTTCAATGGTCAAATCAACATCCCAACCTGACATTGAATAAATGTCGTCAAAAAACATGTTGTATTTGTGTTGTAGAATATTGGTTGGGAAATGACCAAATTTCAATGGTCAAATCAACGCCAGAACCTGATATTGATTAAATGTTGTCAAAAAGCATGTTGTAGAGCATTGGTCTGGAAATGACCAATTTTCAATGGTCAAATCAATGTCAGAACCCGATATTGATTAAACGTAGTCAAAAAGCATGTTGTTTCAACATTGTATTTGTGTTGTAGAATATTGGTTGGGAAATCACCAAATTTCAATGGTCAAATCAATGTCGGAACCCGACATTGATTAAACGTGGTCAAAAATCATCTCGTAAAATATTGGTTGAGAAATTACCAAATTTCAATGGTCAAATCAATGCCATAACCCGACATTGATTAAACGTCGTCAAAAAGCATGTTGTATTTGTGTTGTGGAATATTGGTTGGGGAAATTACCAAATTTCAATGGTCAAATCAACGTCACAACCTGACATTGAATAAACGTCGTCAAAAAGCATGTTGTTTCAATGTTGTGTTTGTGTTGTAGGATATTGGTTCGAGAAATGATCAAATTTCAATGGTCAAATCAACGTCGGAACCCGACATTAATTAAACGTTGTCAAAAATAATGTTGTTTCAATGTTGTATTTGTACTGTAGGATATTGGTTGAGAAATGATAAAATTTCATTGATCAAATCAATGTCAGAACCCGATATTGATTAAACGTTGTCAAAAAGCATGTTGTAGAATATTGGTTGAGGAATGACCAAATTTCAATGGTCAAATCAACGTCACAACCTGACATTGAATAAACGTAATCAAAAAGCATGTTGTTTCAACGTTGTATTTGTGTTGTAGAACATTGGTCTGGAAATGAGCGAATTTCTATGGTCAAATCAATGTCAGAACCCGATATTGATTAAACATAGTCAAAAAGTATGTTGTTTCAACATTGAATTTGTGTTGTAGAATATTGGTTGGGAAATCACCAAATTTCAATGGTCAAATCAACGTCGGAACCCGACATTGATTAAACGTGGTCAAAAATCATCTCGTAAAATATTGGTTGAGAAATGATCAAATTTCAATGGTCAAATCAATAACATAACTGATATATATATTAAACGTCGTCAAAAGGCAGGTTGTTTCAACGTTGTATGTGTGATATAGAACGTTGGTTGGGAAATTACGAAATTTCAATGGTCAAATCAACGTCACAACCTGACATTGAATGACATAACCAGATATTGAATAAACGTCGTCAAAAAGCATGTTGTTTCAATGTTGTATTTGTATTGTAGGATATTGGTTGAGAAATTATCAAATTTCAATGGTCAAATCAATGTGAGAACCCGACATTGATTAAACGTAGTCAAAAATAATGTTGTTTCAACATTGTGTTTGTGTTGTAGAATATTGGTTGAGAAATGACCAAATTTCAATGGTCAAATCAATGACATAACCTGATATTGATTAAACGTCGTCAAAAAGCATGTTGTTTCAATGTTGTATGTGTGTTGTAGAATATTGGTTAAAAAAAGACCAAATTTCAATGGTCAAATCAACGTCAGAACCTGATATTGATTAAATGTTGTCATAAAGCATGTTGTAGAATTTTGGTTGAGAAATGACCAATTTTCAATGGTCAAATCAACGTCACAACCTGACATTGAATAAACGTCGTCAAAAAGCATGTTTCAACATTGTATTTGTGTTGTAGAATATTGGTCTGGATATGACCAAATTTCAATAGTCAAATCAATATCAGAACCCGACATTGAACAAACGTCGTGAAAAAGCATGTTTTTTCAACTATGTATAGGTATGGTAGGATATTGGTTGAGAAATGACCAAATTTCAATGGTCAAATCAATGCCATAACCCGACATTGATTAAACGTCGTCAAAAAGCATGTTGTATTTGTGTTGTGGAATATTGGTTGGGGAAATGACCAAATTTCAATGGTCAAATACATGTCAGAACCCGACACTGAATAAACGTCGTCAAAAAGCATGTTGTTTCAACGTTATGTTTGAGTTGATGAACGTCAACAAGTTCTCAACGTTGTCTCAATGTCTTGTGCTTGCTGGGAAACGTAGGAAAGAGAAAAACAGGAAAAAGCCAAACAAATAAGCTTTAGAACTCTCAGGAACCGGCAGCGTTGCTTGTAGCGTCAACCCAGGATGCAGAGACGGTGGGCGGGAAGGAGGTAAAAAGTGTATTTCATTAACAAAAGGTAACAAAACACCGAAAACAAAGCACAGCGTAGGAAGGTTATGCGACGGTGCAAACAGAACTCAATGCAACGACGGAGCTGGCATTTAAAAGAAACACTCTGACTGGTAACCAAGAACGGCTGTGTCCTGGTTGCCGATCAGGGACAGGTGTGGGAGACCACGGAAGCACACAAGAAATGTAAACAAAACGGAAGACTGCTGGAACGTAAACGACACCAAAACATGAAATTAATAAACACCCGTCTAACCCTGCCTTGGAAGGTCATGACAGTTTTGTTAAGAAGTGGAATTCTGACGGACACCACCACACTCATTCCGTTCATAACTTTTATGGACAGAATTTCCAGGCGCAGTCAGGGCGTTGAGGGGATCCGGTTTGGTGGCTGCGGGATTAGGTCTCTGCTTTTTGCAGATGATGTGGTCCTGACGGCTTCATCTGGCCAGGATCTTCAGCCGAGTGTGAAGAGACTGGGATGAGAACCAGCACCTCCAAGTCCATGGTTATCGCGCAGAAAAGGATGGAGCGCCATCTACGAGTTGGGGAAGAGATCTGTCCCCATGTATTGTAGTACTTTGCAGTCTTGTTCTCGAGTGAGGGAAGAGCGGATCGTGAGATCGACAGGCGGATCGCTGCGGCGTCTTCAGTAATGCGGACGCTGTATCGTTCCATTGTGGTGAAGAAGGAGCTGAGCCGGAAGGCAAAGCTCTCAATTTACCGGTCGATCTATGGCCATGAGCTTTGGGTTATGACAGAATTTCCAGGCGCAGTCAGGGCGTTGAGGGGATCCGGTTTGGTGGCTGCGGGATTAGGTCTCTGCTTTTTGCAGATGATGTGGTCCTGATGGCTTCATCTGGCCGGGATCTTCAGCCGAGTGTGAAGAGACTGGGATGAGAACCAGCACCTCCAAGTCCATGGTTATCGCGCAGAAAAGGATGGAGCGCCATCTACGAGTTGGGGAAGAGATCCGTCCCCATGTATTGTAGTACAAGTACTTCGCAGTCTTGTTCTCGAGTGAGGGAAGAGCGGATCGTGAGATCGACAGGCGGATCGCTGCGGCGTCTTCAGTAATGCGGACGCTGTATCGTTCCATTGTGGTGAAGAAGGAGCTGAGCCGGAAGGCAAAGCTCTCAATTTACCGGTCGATCTACGGCCATGAGCTTTGGGTTATGACTGAAAAGACAAAATCACGGGTACAAGCGGCCGAAAGGAGTTTCCTCCGCCGGGTGGCGGGGCTCTCCCTTAGAGATAGGGTGAGAAGCGGGGTGATCAGGATGCCACCCGAACGCCTCCCTAGGGAGGGAAACGTAGACCCAGGACATGTTGGGAAGACTGTGTCGCCCGGCTGGTCTGGAAACGCCTCGGGATACCCCCGGGAGGAGCTGGACGAAGTGGCTGGGGAGAGGGAAGTGTGGGCTTCCCTGCTTAGGCTGCTGCCCCCACGACCCGACCTCGGATTGTCACGTGGGGGTCGCATTCTAATGCGGGATCAAACACAAACACAAAAGAAAAGCGTGCCAAGGCGACAACTTTAGCACAGAGTCGAGAACAAGAACATAATTGTGACTGTTGCTTACCGCAAACAAGGAACCCAGGACGAGTGGTCAAAAAGGCAGGCTTAAATAGTGTCTCATGATTAAATAGAGGTGTGTCCCAAACAGAGGCAGGTGCAAATCATGTAACCATGGTGACAAAACATACAAGGAAGTGCAAACAGGAACTAAAGAACTCCAAAACTAACAGAACATAAATAAACTGATCGTGATCCAGACCACGGATCATTACACGGATAAGCAGAAAAAGATGGATCAATCAATCAATCAATCAATGTTTATTTATATAGCCCCAAATCACAAATGTCTCAAAGGACTGCACAAATCATTACGACTACGATGGACCACTACATTCAGTTGTAACAACAAAGTACATTTACGGACAGTCCTATTATAATGTGTTAATGAGCTAGGGGGCCTAAATAAATGAATGAATGGGAAACAGCGATAAAAGTGTTACACTATAAATATACCCCTAAATGAGTTATGATATTACCGATATAGGCAATAATGCAATATTCTAGGATGCCTCGCAGAACCTGACAACACACCTGTCTTTCTTCTACAGAGCATCCGCACATCTGGATTCATTCTGCTGGAAGCAATGTTGTTTGGGGCTTTACTACTGTACTTCCCTGTAAGTAGACACCTTTCCTACTCTCTCTGTCACTTTGCAGCTGCGCAGAAGAGTACTACACGGTTACTCTTCTGAGCTTTCGACAGCAACGACACTCAACAACACACAGACTATAATTACTGGCTTGCAAAAAATATTCTTAACCTAAATAGGTGAATTTAGATCATCTGGTTGAAAAACACTGATGTGGACTGTACGGAAATTGCTGAAGATATTCAAAATAGGCGACTGAATTGGTGGCATTTTGTGAGGTTTAGACCAGGGGTGTCAAACTGAGATGCCTGATAGAGAAAAACTCTATTGCCAAGTGGTAAAATCATGGCGTGATAACTAAAAAATAAAGGCAACTCCGGGTTGTTTTCTTTGTTTTACTTTGGGCAAAAATAAAACAAGCTCATTATGAAAACATACTGTTGTGATCCGCTGCCCGGATCATGTTTTGAGTTAGATTTTTACGTTTTTTAGTGTTTTCTGTTTGTTTTGGACTCATTCAGTTCTGGTTTGTGCTCCCTTTCTTTGTTACCATAGTAACATATTATTTCAAGACGCACACCTGTTTTTCAATCAATCAATCAATGTTTACTTATATAGCCCTAAATCACTAGTGTCTCAAAGGGCTGCACAAACCACAACACAAACCACTACGACATCCTTGGTAGGCCCACATAAGGGCAAGGAAAACTCACACCCAGTGGGACATCGGTGACAATGATGACTATGAGAACCTTGGTGAGGACCACATATGTGGGCAGACACCCCCCCCCAGGGGACCGAGAGCAATGGATGTCGAGCGGGTCTAACATGATACTGTGAAAGTTCAATCCATAGTGGATCTAACACAGCCACGACAGTCCAGTCCAAAGCGGATCCAACACAGCAGCGAGAGTCCCGTCCACAGCGGAGCCAGCAGGAAACCATCCCAAGCGAAGGCGGATCAGCAGCGCAGATATGTCTCCAGCCGATACACAGGCGAGCAGTACATCCTGGGTCCCGACTCTGGACAGCCAGTATTTCATCCATGGCCATCGGACCGGACCCCCTCCACAAGGGAGACAAAGTGTTGGAGGTGCGTGTTGAGAGACGCGATGCAGTCCAACAAGGGCACAGGCAGGGTAGTCCGTGGAAGGAAGCGAGGAGTCGAGGGACGAAGGAGATCCGGGGAAGAGTGAGACGCACAGCTCACTTTGCAGGTGACGGAGAGTTTGTACTTCAACAAAGAACTAAGTTCCCGCCAGGATCCCTGGGTCCACTGGTCTTTTAAGCAGCTCACGTCATCAGACGGAGAGTCTTCGCGGTGTCCTGGCTGGGCGAGCCAGGACACCGCGTTAATAATAACAATAACAATAATAATAATAATAATGGATTAGATTTATATCGCGCTTTTCTATTGTTAGATACTCAAAGCGCTCACAGAGAAGTGGGAACCCATCATTCATTCACACCTGGTGGTGGTAAGCTACATCTGTAGCCACAGCTGCCCTGGGGTAGACTGACGGAAGCGTGGCTGCCAGTTTGCGCCTACGGCCCCTCCGACCACCACTTATCATTCATTCACCAGTGTGAGCGGCACCGGGGGCAAAGGGTGAAGTGTCCTGCCCAAGCGATTTGGATGTCAATAGTTGGGAAGCGAACCTGCAACCCTCAGGTTTCTGGCACGGCCGCTCTACCCACTACGCCATGCCGCCCCTGTTAATCACTGTCTTGATTTAAGCCTGCCTCCTTCGTTCATCCTGTCTGGTTTCGTAGTTTGTGTTCGCACATCAGTAACGACTTTGGTTCCCGATTCTGTATTCCTGTTCGCTACCAGGTAGCCTCCACGCTAGGCCCTTTGTTATTTCTCTAGCTCCCATGCTAGCGCTTTTGTTTTTGTTCTAGCTCCCGTGCTAGCGCTTTTCTTTTTTTCTAGCTCCCATGCTAGTTCTTTTCGTTTTGACAAAGTCTGGTTTTATTTGTTAATAAATCATTTGTCTCTTACTTTCACGCTGTGTCCGAGCCCGACTGCATCCAAGAGAGAACGAACCCGCATCATCATGCGACCAAATAGTTACACATACAAATCACAAACAATCCTCTGGACAAAACACTTCAAGTTTGTTGAAAATTCTAAAGAAATTGGTGCAGTTTCCAAAAACACAATGAGCTTAGACTAGGTCTCGGTGCATCTACAAAGCCAGGATGAAACTTTAAATCCCAGTCTTTCTGGGATTGAAGACAAAACACGACATGTAAACTCTTCGAGGCATGAAATACCTCCTTTATCATGTTCACGTAGCAATCCAGTGCTAACTAAAAAAAAACAAACGTAAGAAACGGAGGTTGAAACTATTCGAAAGGGTTGAATTTTACTGTTTTTGTCAGACATTTTGGGGGAGTAAGGGTGGCAAATAACGTTGAGTTCGAAGCAGAAGACAGTTTCATTTAGTTTGTACCTCTTGTTAATCCTAACAGAATTGCTGTTGTGACATCCAGTGGACACATTTAGAACAGCAGTTTCTTTCATTCAAAAAATAAAATGCAGCTCATTTTAATACCTGGCAAACTCATCACGAGGGCCAGATAAAACCGGTTTGCGGGCCGTACGTTTGACACCCATTTTAGGCGGTATTTTCCCCTACACTATATTGCCAAAAGTATTTGGCCACCTGCCTTGACTCACATATGAACTTGAAGCGCCATCCCATTCCTAACCCATAGGGTTGAATTTGATCTCGGTCCACCTTCTGCAGCTATTACAGCTTCAACTCTTCTGGGAAAGGCTGTCCACAAGGTTGTGGAGTGTGTTTATAGGAATTTTCCACCATTCTTCCTGAAGCGTATTGTTGGTCGAGAAGGCCTGGCTCTCAGTCTCTGTTCTAATTTATCCCGAAAGGTGTTCTATCGGGTTCAAGTCAGGACTCTGTGCAGGCCAGTCAAGGTCATCCACACCAGACTCTGTCATCCATGTCTTTGTGGACCTTGCTTTGGGCACTGGTGCACAGTCATGTTGGAAGAGGAAGGGGTCCGCTCCAAACTGTTCCCACAAGGCTGGGGGCATGGAACGGACCAAAATGTTTTGGTATCCTGGAGCAGTTCCTTTCACTGTAACAAAGGGGCCAAGCCCAACAAACCCAAACCATAATTCCTCCTCCACCAAATTTCACACAGTCCGAAATGTAGCGTTCTCTTGGCAACCTCCAAACCCAGACTGGTCCATCAGATTGCCAGATGAACAAGCATGATCCACCACTCCTCTGCTCTCGAGACTAGTTGTGACATGCTTTACACCACTGCATCCGACACTTTGCATTGGACTCGGTGACGCATGGCTTAGAAGTAGAAGCATTTAAGTCTCATCTTAAAACTCATCTGTATACTCTAGCCTTTAAATAGACCTCCTTTTTAGACCAGTTGATCTGCCGCTTCTTTTCTTCCTCCTATGTCCCCCCCCTCCCTTGATTGATATTCAGTGTTGACAGCTAGATTTTTTTGTGGACATGTTCCATAAATATTGATGTTAAAGATTTCTTTTTTTGTGAAGAAATGTTTAGAATGAAGTTGATGAATCCAGATCAATCTCTTATTATCAATCAATCAATCAATGTTTATTTATATAGCCCCAAATCACAAATGTCTCAAAGGACTGCACAAATCATTACGACTACAACATCCTCGGAAGAACCCACAAAAGGGCAAGGAAAACTCACACCCAGTGGGCAGGGAGAATTCACATCCAGTGGGACGCCAGTGACAATGCTGACTATGAGAAACCTTGGAGAGGACCTCAGATGTGGGCAACCCCCCCCCCCTCTAGGGGACCGAAAGCAATGGATGTCGAGCGGGTCTAACATGATACTGTGAAAGTTCAATCCATAGTGGCTCCAAGACAGCAGTGAGAGTCCCGTCCACAGGAAACCATCTCAAGCGGATCAGCAGCGTAGAGATGTCCCCAACCGATACAGGCGAGCGGTCCATCCTGGGTCCCGACGAGCGGTCCATCCTGGGTCTCGACTCTGGACAGTCAGTACTTCATCCATGGTCATCGGACCGGACCCCCTCCACAAGGGAGGGGGGGACATAGGAGAAAGAAAAGAAGCGGCAGATCAACTGGTCTAAAAAGGAGGTCTATTTAAAGGCTAGAGTATACAGATGAGTTTTAAGATGAGACTTAAATGCTTCTACTGGTTATTACAATCCCCAAAGAGGGCACTTTAACTTGATGATTACTTCTATGTGTAGAAATCTTTATTTATAATTGAATCACTTGTTTATTTTTCAACAAGTTTTTTGTTATTTTTATATGTTTTTTTTTTCCAAATAGTTCAGGAAAGATCAGTAGAAATAAGCAATATTTTGCACTGTTATACAGTTTAATAAATCAGAAACTGATGACATAGTGCTGTATTTTACTTCTTTATCTCTTTTTTTCAACCAAAAATGCTTATTAGGGGGTACTTGAATTAAAAAAAATGTTCGCAGGGGGTACATCACTGAAAAAAGGTTGAGAACCTCTGTTTTAATGCATACATTGAAACACAAATAAGCATATAAAGTCAGCTTGTTTTGCACACACCTTCCTCAGCTGCCTGCCTTTTGCCCGGAAGCAGGTGGACGGGCTTAGACGCATCAGCGGGATCGAACTGGGGATTCGCACGTTTGCTATTTTGGTTCAAAAGAGAGAGAGCCTAGGACAGGGGTCGGGAACCTTTTTGGCTGAGAGAGCCATTAAAGCCAAATATTTTAAAATGTATTTCCGTGAGAGCCATAGAATAGTTTTTTTAACACTGAATATAACTAAACGCCTGCATTTTTTTTTAGTAAGACCAACGTTTTAGACTATTGTAGGTCTCATTATTTTTAATAAGAGACATAGCTCGGTTGGTAGAGTGGCCGTGCCAGCAACTTGAGGGTTGCAGGTTCCATTCCCGCTTCCGCCATCCTAGTCACTGCCGTTGTGTCCTTGGGCAAGACACTTTACCCACCTGCTCCCAGTGCCACCCACACTGGTTTAAATCAATCAATAAATGTTTACTTATATAGCCCTAAATCACTAGTGTCTCAAAGGGCTGCACAAACCACCACGACATCCTCGGTAGGCCCACATAAGGGCAAGGAAAAACTCACACCCAGTGGGACGTCGGTGACAATAATGACTATGAGAACATGATACTGTGATACTGATGATACTGAAAACGAGGGCAAAGTATGCCTCCTGGACCTGAAAAAAATAATAATCAATCAATCAATCAATGTTTACTTATATAGCCCTAAATCACTAGTGTCTCAAAGGGCTGCACAAACCACCACGACATCCTCGGTAGGCCCACATAAGGGCAAGGAAAACTCACACCCAGTGGGACGTCGGTGACAATAATGACTATGAGAACCTTAGAGAGGAGGAAAGCAATGGATGTCGAGCGGGTCTAACATGATACTGTGAAAGTTCAATCCACAATGGATCCAACACAGTCGCAAGAGTCCAGTCCAAAGCGGGTCCAACTCAGCAGAGAGAGTCCCGTTCACAGCGGAGCCACCAGGAAACCATCCCAAGCGGAGGCGGATCAGCAGCGCAGAGATGTCCCCAGCCGATACACAGGCAAGCAGTACATGGCCACCGGATCGGACCGGACCCCCTCCACAAGGGAGAGTGGGACATAGAAGAAAAAGAAAAGAAACAGCAGATCAACTGGTCTAGTGGGGTAAATAGAATGGAATGGAGAAACAAAACCACAGTTTTTTTAGAGGTAAAATTCAAGCAACAGAGTAGCTATTTTTGGGGGGGGGTTTCTACTATAACGAGGGCAAAGTGTGCCTCCTGGACCTGAACACTAGCGTGACTACAGTAAAAAAAAAAGAATAAGTAGTAAAAATGTTTTTAGAAAAGGCCGTAATCTGTCTGAAAAAACACTAACGTTGGAATATTGTGAGAGTTATCGAAGTTTTCAAAGTGGAGACGTCTTTGTTTACATTTTTTTCCCCCATGGGAAATAAGGAAAGAACAATACGGTTAAAGCGGAGCTGCCACTTTTTGGGGGTAAATAGAATGGAATGGAGAAACAAAACCACAGTTTTTTTTAGAGTTAAAATTCAAGCAACAGGGCTGCTATTTTTTTTTTTTTTTTTTTTTTTTTTTTACTGAAAACGAGGGCAAAATGTGCCTCCTGGACCTGAAAAAAATAATAAGTACAATGAAAATAAAAATAGAGTTAAAGGGGAGCTGCCACTTTTGGGGGTAAATAGAATGGAATGGAGAAACAAAACCACAGTTTTTTTAGAGGTAAAATTCAAGCAACAGAGTAGCTATTTTTGGGGGGGGGTTTCTACTATAACGAGGGCAAAGTGGGCCTCCTGGACCTGAACACTAGCGTGACTACAGTAAAAAAAAAGAATAAGTAGTAAAAATGTTTTTAGAAAAGGCCGTAATCTGTCTGAAAAAACACTAACGTTGGAATATTGTGAGAGTTATCGAAGTTTTCAAAGTGGAGACGTCTTTGTTTACATTTTTTTCCCCCATGGGAAATAAGGAAAGAAAAATACGGTTAAAGCGGAGCTGCCACTTTTTGGGGGTAAATAGAATGGAATGGAGAAACAAAACCACTGTTTTTTTTAGAGTTAAAATTCAAGCAACAGGGCTGCTATTTTTTTTTTTTTTTTTTTTTTACTGTAACGAGGGCAAAATGTGCCTCCTGGACCTGAACCCTAGCGTAAGTACAGTAAAAAAATAAGTTGTACATTTTTTTTTAGAACAGGCCTGAATCTGTCTGAAAAAACACTAACGTTGGAATATCATGAGAGTTATCGAAGTTTTCAAAGTGAAGACGTCTTTGTTTACATTTTTTTCCCCCATGGGAAATAAGGAAAGAAAAATAGGGTTAAAATATGAGAACATATGAGAACATGATACTGTGAAAGATCAATCCATAATGGATCCAAACAGTCGCGAGAGTCCAGTCCAAAGCGGATCCGACACAGCAGCGAGAGTCCCGTTCACAGCGGAGCCAGTAGGAAACCATCCCAAGCGGAGGCTGATCAGCAGCGCAGAGATGTAACTTAGATATTGGGTTTCACTATGTAAAGCGCTTTGAGTCACTTGAGAAAAGCGCTATATAAATATAATTCACTTCACACTTCACTTTAATTAACATTGTTATTCTGAAGCTAACCAATAAAAAATAAAATACTTCTTACCATGAATGCAACTTCTTGAACAGGTGTAGTAGAAAACGGATATTTTGACACTGTGATTACCAACGTAATTAGGTAGGTATTGTTATTGTCCAAGAACAACAAAACTTTGTTAATTAAATAAAATAAACGGGTTGTACTTGTATAGCGCTTTTCTACCTTCAAGGTACTCAAAGCGCTTTGACACTACTTCCACATTTACCCATTCACACACTGATGGAGGGAGCTGCCATGCAAGGCGCCAACCAGCACCCATCAGGAGCAAGGGTGAAGTGTCTTGCTCAGGACACAACGGACGTGACGAGGTTGGTACTAGGTGGGGATTGAACCAGGGACCCTCGGGTTGCACACGGCCACTCTCCCACTGCGCCACGCCGTCCCAATTGACTGACTAATTTGATTAGACAAACAAACAGTGTGAGGTACACAGAACAGCTATGGGGAAAAAAACTATAAAGCAAAGCATATATACGTATCACAACATACAACTCCAGACTTGCAACATAGGGGGGAGAGAGTGGGGGCTACGGTGGCGGGCTGCAGCCGTCCATCATCCCTCAGGGATTCTCGCCAAGGGCGTTGGATAAATTATTCATTACTTTCACTATGTAAAGCGCTTTGAGTCACTAGAGAAAAAGCGCTATATAAATATAATTCACTTCACTTCACTTCACTTCTCGTGGTAAGCAATGTCAGCTAAGATTTTTCTTGAGAGCCAGATGCATCCATCCATCCATCCATTTTCTACCGCTTATTCCCTTTCAGGGTCGCGGGGGACGTTGGCGCCTATCTCAGCTACAATCGGGCGGATGGCAGGGTACACCCTGGACAAGTCGCCACCTCATCGCAGGGCCAACACAGATAGACAGACAACATTCACACACTAGGGACCATTTAGTGTTGCCAATCAACCTATCCCCAGGTGCATGTTTTTGGCGGTGGGAGGAAGCAGGAGTACCTATAAGAACATATTAATTGTCTATATATATATATATATATATATATAATAAGTAATAGAATTTTACCTCCCCATGGTGTCTGTGCCGTCAACTCCATCTATCAATACATAACATAAAAGGCATTAAAAAAAAAAAAAAAAAAAAAACATCCGTCATGTCTTTCATAATGATTGTGAACAACAGGAAAAATTGCCAGAAAAGTGATGTTGCCCTTTAACTCTTTTTAGGTTTTGCTCACATTTGCCTTCTATTATTTACACTCGCCAGAGTTGGAGCAAAAATGTGTTTTAAAAAATACAAATTAATATCCATCCATCCATTTTCTACCGCTTGTCCCTTTTGGGGTAGCGGGGGGTGCTGGAGCCTATCTCAGCTGCATTCAGGCGGAAGGCGGTGTACACCCTGGACAAGTCGCCACCTCATCGCAGGGCCAACACATATAGACAGACAACATTCACACACTAGGGACCATTTAGTGTTGCCAATCAACCTATCCCCAGGTGCATGTCTTTGGAAGTGGGAGGAAGCAGGAGTACCCGGAGGGAACCCACGCATTCACGGGGAGAACATGCAAACTCCACACAGAAAGATCCCGAGCCTGGATTTGAACCCAGGACTGCAGGACCTTCATATTGTGAGGCAGACGCACTAACCCCGTGAACCTATTAAAGATAAACATCCATCAATCCATCCGTTTTCTACCGCTTATTCCCTTTCGGGGTCGCAGGGGGGCGCTGGCGCCTATCTCAGCTACAATCGGGCGGAAGGCGGGGTACACCCTGGACAAGTCGCCACCTCATCGCAGGGCCAACACAGATAGACAGACAACATTCACACACTAGGGCCAATTTAGTGTTGCCAATCAACCTATCCCCAGGTGCATGTTTTTGGCGGTGGGAGGAAGCAGGAGTACCTATAAGAACATATTAATTGTCTATATATATATATAATAAGTAATAGAATTTTACTTCCCCATGGTGTCTGTGCCGTCAACTCCATCTATCAATACATAACATAAAAGGCATTAAAAAAAAAAAAAAAAAAAAACATCCGTCATGTCTTTCATAATGATTGTGAACAACAGGAAAAATTGCCAGAAAAGTGATGTTGCCCTTTAACTCTTTTTAGGTTTTGCCCACATTTGCCTTCTATTATTTAGACTCGCCAGAGTTGGAGCAAAAATGTGTTTTAAAAAATACAAATTAATATCCATCCATCCATTTTCTACCGCTTGTCCCTTTTGGGGTAGCGGGGGGTGCTGGAGCCTATCTCAGCTGCATTCAGGCGGAAGGCGGTGTACACCCTGGACAAGTCGCCACCTCATCGCAGGGCCAACACAGATAGACAGACAACATTCACACACTAGGGACCATTTAGTGTTGCCAATCAACCTATCCCCAGGTGCATGTCTTTGGAAGTGGGAGGAAGCCGGAGTACCCGGAGGGAACCCACGCATTCACGGGGAGAACATGCAAACTCCACACAGAAAGATCCCGAGCCTGGATTTGAACCCAGGACTGCAGGACCTTCATATTGTGAGGCAGACGCACTAACCCCGTGAACCTATTAAAGATAAACATCCATCAATCCATCCGTTTTCTACCGCTTATTCCCTTTCGGGGTCGCAGGCGCCTATCTCAGCTACAATCGGGCGGAAGGCGGGGTACACCCTGGACAAGTCGCCACCTCATCGCAGGGCCAACACAGATAGACAGACAACATTCACACACTAGGGACCATTTAGTGTTGCCAATCAACCTATCCCCAGGTGCATGTCTTTGGAGGTGGGAGGGGCCTATCCCCAGGTGCATGTCTTTGGAAGTGGGAGGGGCCTATCCCCAGGTGCATGTCTTTGGAGGTGGGAGGGGCCTATCCCCAGGTGCATGTCTTTGGAAGTGGGAGGGGCCTATCCCCAGGTGCATGTCTTTGGAGGTGGGAGGGGCCTATCCCCAGGTGCATGTCTTTGGAGGTGGGAGGAAGCCGGAGTACCCGGAGGGAACCCACGCATTCACGGGGAGAACATGCAAACTCCACACAGAAAGATCCCGAGCCTGGATTTGAACCCAGGACTGCAGGACCTTCGTATTGTGAGGCAGACGCACTAACCCCGTGAACCTATTAAAGATAAACATCCATCAATCCATCCGTTTTCTACCGCTTATTCCCTTCCGGGGTCGCGGGGGACGCTGGCGCCTATCTCAGCTACAATCGGGCGGAAGGCGGGGTACACCCTGGACAAGTCGCCACCTCATCGCAGGGCCAACACAGATAGACAGACAACATTCACACACTAGGGCCAATTTAGTGTTGCCAATCAACCTATCCCCAGGTGCATGCCTTTGGAGGTGGGAGGGGCCTATCCCCAGGTGCATGTCTTTGGAAGTGGGAGGAAGCCGGAGTACCCGGAGGGAACCCACGCATTCACGGGGAGGACATGCAAACTCCACACAGAAAGATCCCGAGCCTGGATTTGAACCCAGGACTGCAGGAACTTCGTATTGTGAGGCAGACGCACTAACCCCGTGAACCTATTAAAGATAAACATCCATCAATCCATCCGTTTTCTACCGCTTATTCCCTTTCGGGGTCGCAGGCGCCTATCTCAGCTACAATCGGGCGGAAGGCGGTGTACACCCTGGACAAGTCGCCACCTCATCGCAGGGCCAACACAGATAGACAGACAACATTCACACACTAGGGCCAATTTAGTGTTGCCAATCAACCTATCCCCAGGTGCATGTCTTTGGAAGTGGGAGGGGCCTATCCCCAGGTGCATGTCTTTGGAGGTGGGAGGGGCCTATCCCCAGGTGCATGTCTTTGGAAGTGGGAGGGGCCTATCCCCAGGTGCATGTCTTTGGAGGTGGGAGGGGCCTATCCCCAGGTGCATGTCTTTGGAGGTGGGAGGAAGCCGGAGTACCCGGAGGGAACCCACACATTCACGGGCAGGACATGCAAACTCCACACAGAAAGATCCCGAGCCTGGATTTGAACCCAGGACTGCAGGACCTTCGTATTGTGAGGCAGACGCACTAACCCCGTGAACCTATTAAAGATAAACATCCATCAATCCATCCGTTTTCTACCGCTTATTCCCTTTCGGGGTCGCAGGGGGCGCTGGCGCCTATCTCAGCTACAATCGGGCGGAAGGCGGGGTACACCCTGGACAAGTCGCCACCTCATCGCAGGGCCAACACAGATAGACAGACAACATTCACACACTAGGGCCAATTTAGTGTTGCCAATCAACCTATCCCCAGGTGCATGTTTTTGACGGTGGGAGGAAGCAGGAGTACCTATAAGAACATATTAATTGTCTATATATATATAGAATAAGTAATATAATTTTACTTCCCCATGGTGTCTGTGCCGTCAACTCCATCTATCAATACATAACATAAAAGGCATTAAAAAAAAAAAAAAAAAAAAAACATCCGTCATGTCTTTCATAATGATTGTGAACAACAGGAAAAATTGCCAGAAAAGTGATGTTGCCCTTTAACTCTTTTTAGGTTTTGCTCACATTTGCCTTCTATTATTTAGACTCGCCAGAGTTGGAGCAAAAATGTGTTTTAAAAAATACAAATTAATATCCATCCATCCATTTTCTACCGCTTGTCCCTTTTGAGGTCGCGGGGGGTGCTGGAGCCTATCTCAGCTGCATTCAGGCGGAAGGCGGTGTACACCCTGGACAAGTCGCCACCTCATCGCAGGGCCAACACAGATAGACAGACAACATTCACACACTAGGGACCATTTAGTGTTGCCAATCAACCTATCCCCAGGTGCATGTCTTTGGAGGTGGGAGGGGCCTATCCCCAGGTGCATGTCTTTGGAAGTGGGAGGGGCCTATCCCCAGGTGCATGTCTTTGGAGGTGGGAGGGGCCTATCCCCAGGTGCATGTCTTTGGAAGTGGGAGGGGCCTATCCCCAGGTGCATGTCTTTGGAGGTGGGAGGGGCCTATCCCCAGGTGCATGTCTTTGGAGGTGGGAGGGGCCTATCCCCAGGTGCATGTCTTTGGAGGTGGGAGGGGCCTATCCCCAGGTGCATGTCTTTGGAAGTGGGAGGAAGCCGGAGTACCCGTAGGGAACCCACGCATTCACGGGGAGAACATGCAAACTCCACACAGAAAGATCCCGAGCCTGGATTTGAACCCAGGACTGCAGGACCTTCGTATTGTGAGGCAGACGCACTAACCCCTCTGCCACCGTGAAGCCCGAGCCAGATGCAGTCATCAAAAAAGCCAGAGGTCCCCTACCCCTGGCCTAGGAGGTAAATAGCGCTGTGTTGTCTTGTGAAAGACACTTAGCACCTGGCAATTCCGTCGCCGCCCAAGTTTGCCTTCACGTGCAAAAAGGACGTCTTCATTCACCCTCCCCAGCCGCGCCAAAAATAGCTGCCCTCAAATATCTATGAGCGCACCCGGGAGGGTGTCTCCCACTCCTTTTTATTTTGCTACCTTTTAAGTGTGTCTCTACCTCTCCCCAGAGGTTCCGCTTTCAAGCCTCCCTCTTCTTGTGTGGCGTTTACGTTCTTCTTTTGCCGCCGCCGCCGTCCCGGCGCCCGATGCATTTTTTAACAGTCCATCAAGTTCTGGCACCGCTTGTTTTAAAAATACTGTACATCCGCTGATTAATTGATGCCGCTGGCTCGGGGGGAGGAAGAGGGGGCGGTGTGAAAACCGAGGGAGGGCCACGGTGAAAATGTGACTTGAGGCGACGCTTTTATTTTTTTTTCCCGTGTTTGAGAGACGTTCCGTCTTCCGTCGTGTCCGATTAACCGCGTGGATTTGCGTGCCCGCCGCGTTCGTGTGTGTGTGGGCGGGAGAAACGGCGTGGCCTACTTTCGCCTCCTATTTGAAAAAAAGTGATTCATTTTTGGGAGTGTGGAGGGGAAGGTCTGGAGGAGTGGATGGCAGAAAAGAGATGAGAGGCATCAAGACGCGGTACATGATGGAACAGCACACACACAGGAAAATGTTCAGTTGAATACAAATAACATTAAAGGCCTACTGAAAAGGTCCATTCTATGTGTCATAATTGATCATTTCGCCATATTGCCATATTTTTGCTGAAAGGATTTAGTAGAGAACATCGAGGATAAAGTTTGCAACTTTTGGTCGCTAACAAAAAAAGCCTTGCCTGGGTACTGATTAATGCGAAGGGCTACCAGTTTGATACACACTTCAATAAATTGCCAGAAATAGCCAATTTGCTCAATTTACCTTTATTAAATAAATCTATATATATATATATAAAAAAAAAGGGTATTTCTGTCTGTCATTCCGTCATACTTTTTTTTTCCTTTTACATAATTTTTTTTGTAGAGAATAAATGATGAAAAAACAGTTAATTGAACGGTTTAAAAGAGGAGAAAACACAAAAAAAATAAAAAATAAAAATTTGAAACATACTTTTATCTTCAATTTCAACTCCTTAAAGTTCAAAATTCACCTGAAAAAAATGAATAGAAAAATCGGCTAAATCGAATCTTTTTGAAAAAAATAAAAAAATAATTTATGGAACATCATTAGTCATTTTTCCTGATTAAAATTAATTTTAGAATTTTGATGACATGTTTTAAATAGGTTAAAATCCAATCTGCACTTTGTTAGAATATATAACAAATTGGACCAAATTGGACAAATTATTATTTCTTCTAGATTTTCCAGAACAAAAATTTTAAAAGGATGATTTAAAAGGGACGGCGTGGCGGAGTTGGGAGAGTGGCAGTGCCAGCAACCCGAGGGTTCCTGGTTCAATCCCCACCTTCTACCAACCTCGTCACGTCTGTTGTGTCGTGAGCAAGACACTTCACCCTTGCTCCTGATGGTTTGTGGTTAGGGCCTTGCATGGCAGCTCCCTCCATCAGTGTGTGAATGGGTAAATGTTGAAGTAGTGTCAAAGCGCTTTGAGTACCTTGAAGGTAGAAAAGTGCTATACAAGTACAACCCATTTACCATAAAAGAAATTCAAAAGACTTTGAAATAAGATTTAAATTTGATTCTACAGATTTTTCTAGATTTGCCAGAATATTTTTGGGGAATTTGAATCATAATAAGTTTGAAGAAATATTTCACAAATATTCTCCGTCGAAAAAACAGAAACTAAAATGAAGAATTAAATTAAAATGTATTTATTATTCTTTACAATAATAATAATTGAAAAAAATACTTGAAAATTGATTGTCAGGAAAGAAGAGGAAGGAATTTAAAAGGTAAAAAGGTATATGTGTTTAAAAATCCTAAAATCATCTTTAAGTTGGAGTTTTTCTCTAAAATTGTCTTTTTGAAAAGTTATAAGAAGCAAAGGAAAAAAAAAAACAGAATTTATTTAAACAAGTGAAGACCAAGTCTTTAAAATATTTTCTTGGATTTTCAAATTCTATTTGAGTTTTTTCCCTCTTAGAATTAAAAATGTCGGGCAAAGCGAGACCAGCTTGCTAGTAAATAAATAAAATTTAAAAAATAGAGGCAGCTCACTGGTAAGTGCTGCTATTTGAGCTATTTTTAGAACAGGCCAGCGGGCGACTCATCTGGTCCTTACGGGCGACCTGGTTGTTGAGCCCTGGTATATATGAACAACACTGTGATACTCGGTAGGAGATGACAGCAAGAGGTGCAAAGAAAGAGTTTCATCCTGTTCCATCACTGACTGGGGACTTCACCTTCCTGTCACAATCATTTTGTGTGAATTGGACAGACTCCACACTGCAGGGAAAGTGTGAAAAGAAGTAAACGAAAATGTGAGCGCTTCAATTACGGGTGGGAGCAGGGTCCGCGTTACGAACAAGACCATTACCTCGGGGAAAAAAAACATGGAGGCATTTAAACGTTTAGGACTTTTAAAAAGAAAAAAGTGGTTCGGTCCTATCTAGCTTCATTCAAGCAGAAAATATATAAATTGTGATGAGGTGTATGTACGTTTTCCATGTTTCGCGCCATACTGACTGTCCAGAGTCGAGACCCAGGATGGACCGCTCGTCGGGACCCAGGATGGACCGCTCGCCTGTATCGGTTGGGGACATCTCTACGCTGCTGATCCGCTTGAGATGGTTTCCTGTGGACAGGACTCTCACTGCTGTCTTGGAGCCACTATGGATTGAACTTTCACAGTATCATGTTAGACCCGCTCGACATCCATTGCTTTCGGTCCCCTAGAGGGGGGGGGTTGCCCACATCTGAGGTCCTCTCCAAGGTTTCTCATAGTCAGCATTGTCACTGGCGTCCCACTGGATGTGAATTCTCCCTGCCCACTGGGTGTGAGTTTTCCTTGCCCTTTTGTGGGTTCTTCCGAGGATGTTGTAGTCGTAATGATTTGTGCAGTCCTTTGAGACATTTGTGATTTGGGGCTATATAAATAAACATTGATTGATTGATTGATGATATTTACATTGAACTAATGAATGCATGGAATTAATGGGACCTTAAATCTCACTCCGAACTTAAATGCTTAGACCAAATATTTGAATTTGATGTGACAAATATTTAATGCTTCAACCTTTGGTAGCAAAATCCCACTTAATGAAGGGATTTTCAGCGTGCCCCCCATTAAAAATTGAGAAATAAGACATAACTGTGACACTTATGGCATCGTGGTGGGGATGGCATATTCTCGTGGATGCAGCGGAATGGAACACAGACTAGAAACAGAAAACACTTGCACGAAGGCACTAAAGACAAAACGACTAGCATGTGAGCTTAGAAAGAACGAAAGACGCTAGCATGTGAGCTAGGGAAATAAACAAAGGAATAGCGTGGAAGCTACAAGTACGAAAAGGTATTTACCACGATGCGGGATAGCGACGTCACCTGTTGCAGCAAAAGCAAATTACACTGCGAGACCGAAGCAACAAAAAGGGCAGGCTTAAATAGAGACAGAAATTAGGAGGCAGGTTGCGCGCGTCAAAACACAAGGCAGGTGACACGAATGTGTAGTCATGACAACCGAACAAAACAGGAAGTGCCACAGGAACTAAGGAAGACCACATAACAGAACAGGATGTGATATACAAACAGAACAAAAACAGGATATGACATGATCCAAGTAGTGGATCATGACAACAACACTGTTACTGGGTTTTCAGGAGTTACACAGAGCGTTGGGATTAGCATTAAAACATATGAATTGTTAAAAATGAGGTAGATTGTGTAGTTACGATTGATTTTTGATTATTCGGTTTGTGCTCTAAAGAAGGTATAGGAAGTTGAGTAATATCTACAAAATGGCAACTTTTCCAGGGAACACAAAACTAATATGGAAAACAGGAGCTCAGAACACCAAGTGAGAGATTCTCTGATCCCGTTGATATGATACCAAATAACTGATACTTATTTTTTTACATTTTGAATGGAAGAAAAGTAGTCAAAGTATGTAATTGTGTTGTGTTCATATATTGAATGTTACTCCCAAGGTGGGCGACTTAGTGTATTGCAGACTGTATGTTGTATCCCCCTGCAGGTGATGATACTGTACTTCCACCCGAGTGTCTTCCGCTGTATCCTCCTGAGATGGGTACGCCTGTTGGGGTTCGCCATCATGTACGGCACCATCGTCCTCAAACTGTACAGGTAAACTACTCCAGTCTTGTCTCATGACATTTTAACAACTAGTGTATATATATATATATATATATATATATATATATATATATATATATATATACACACGCATATATATATATATAGATAAATAGATATGTATATAGTTATATATATATATACATATATATATAGTGTTGTATATATATATACACATACTGTATATATACACACACATATATACATACATATATACACATACATACCTCGGTTGGTAGAGTGGCCGTGCCAGCAACTTGAGGGTTGCAGGTTCGATTCCCGCTTGTGCCATCCTAGTTACTGCTGTTGTGTCCTTGGGCAAGACACTTTGCCCACCTACTCCCAGTGCCACCCAAACTGGTTTAAATGTAACTTAGATATTGGGTTTCACTATGTAAAGCGCTTTGAGTCACTTGAGAAAAGTGCTATATAAATATAATTCACTTCACTTCACATACATACTGTATATATATACATAAAACGGTGTGTATGTGTATATATATATATATATATAATATATATACACATACATACATACTGTATATATATGTATATATACATACATACAGATATATTTGAATACATAAACATATATATAATACACAAACATACACTGTATACATACATATTTATATACACACATATATATATATATATAAATACATATATATGTATATATATATAAATACACACCACATACTGTACATACATATATGTGTATGTGTCTATATATGTGTGTGTGTATATATATATATATAAATATATGTATTAGTGTATATATATGTATATATATATATATATGTGTATATATATATATATATATTATATATACACACACATACATACATACTGTATATATATGTATATATACATACATACAGTATATATTTGAATACATAAACATATATATAATACACACACATACACTGTATACATACATATTTATATACACACATATATATATATAAATACATATATATTGTATATATATATAAATACACACCACATACTGTACATACATATATGTATTAGTGTATATATGTATATATATATATATATACATATATATACATATGTATATATATATATATATAATATATATATATATATATATATAATATATATATATATATATATATCCATTTTTCTACCGCTTATTCCCTTTTTGGGGTCGCGGGGGGCGCTGGCGCCTATCTCACCTACAATCGGGCGGATGGCGGTATACACCCTGGACAAGTCGCCACCTCATCGCAGGGCCAACACAGATAGACAGACAACATTCACACTCACATTCACACACTAGGGCCAATTTAGTGTTGCCAATCAACCTATCCCTAGGTGCATGTTTTTGGAGGTGGGAGGAATCCGGAGTACATATATATATATATACATACATACTTTTGAATTTTAATTGACCATGATTAGTTGCAGGTTATTACTGGCTTGCACAATTTAAACTAACATAAAAAAACAAACTATACTTGAACACAATAGCCATACAGAACATTTTAAGTTTTTACTTGAAGACACTAAATTTATTTGCTTAAAAATTACTACATGATTGATTTAAAGTTCCATCAGGGTGTATTTTGAAGAACAATAGCTTGCCTCCATCTGAGTTCTGACTGCATAACGACACGCACCTTCTTCGGCTAAGGTGAAAAAGCATGTACGCTCAAAATTAATGTTTGATTAATTTTCATATAAACATGGTTATTGTGATATTTTTTGTGAATAATCACGTGAGTTAATCGTATGCCCAATTTACTAATGAAAATAAAGGAAAATTTATATTTTTTGCTTGGTCTCAACACAGCAGACGATTCCCTTCCCTTTTCCCTCATCGTTTCCTGCTCTGCTCCTTCGTCTCGTCTTGCCTCAAATCTTTTGGAGCCTCGCTCTGCACTGTTGTCCGTAGCTAAACATGGAATTGATTGACTGGTTTCTCAACGGAATCATCAAGATTCTCTCGACGAGAAGACTGTCCTGACGGAACGTTTGCTGCTGCATACGTGATGAATGGTATCGATGTAATCTACATATTGGGAACTATGATAACATGGTATCTGTTGATTGGATTGAGCGTTGCCGTGGTGTATCTAGAAGTTCGGAAGATGCCAGCAGCCGTTCAACATACCCAGAAGCTGCCCATCATGACTGGTAAGGAGGGGCAAGGCTGTCAGCACTTAGACGGTGGCGAGTTCGGAGCTAAAGTTGCGAACTGGATAACATCTTGGAGAAGCTTTCTGCTCTGCGAGGCGAAATTATGATCAATTTAAGGGCTAGAAATGGATAATTAGAGTAGACAAGCATCTACTAACCCTAACCCAAACATCCTAATATGCGTTTTGCCTCGTCTTACATGCTGACTTTCGGATAAGGCACTGTTGGTAAACTCCTGCAGTAGATCGATTTCACTCCTCCCTTCCCTCACGGACTCCTGGTAATTGTTGACTTTTGCTTACAAACTAAGATCACGGTCGTCTCCGTTGCAACCTGCTGTGTTATCGCGATGACACTCTGCGGGATAAGACACCAAGATTGTGACGCCTCGGACACTATACAAACACGCACATGACCCCATCCCACGCCTTCGTATCCGTTTTTGCCAGCGTCACTGTTGCAAGTCTCCAGTTTGTATGTCGTATTGTGTGCTGTATGTGCTTATGTTTGCTGAGGTTTTTTTTCCCTATTCCTACACTGCGAGAGGCTTTTTCCCCTTCCCCCCTCCCTCCTCTTGTTTTTGTCGTTCCCA
This sequence comes from Nerophis ophidion, assembly GCF_033978795.1. Classification (NCBI taxonomy): domain Eukaryota; kingdom Metazoa; phylum Chordata; class Actinopteri; order Syngnathiformes; family Syngnathidae; genus Nerophis; species Nerophis ophidion. The sequence goes on from NC_084638.1 coordinate 2,695,248, forward strand.
TCTTTAAGAGGGCGCCGCCCACGTGGCGACCCATCAGCCTCAGTGCTGTCTACCGCCTGTCATGTTGTATTTCTTGGATGGGTTGACTGTAAACAAATGTTGGAAGTGCAATGACAAATAAAAGTCGGGACTGGACATACAGAGTTTCTAGTAATACTCGTGCAGCAGCTCTGCAAGGCGAGTGATGCTCAGGTTCCTGTAAATTAGCCTGTTTTAACCGTGTATTCTTTGTCCGTAAAGAACCTTTTTTTATTCAAATGACTTAAGTTTCATTCAGGACAGCGCAGACCTCTGCCGAATCTAATTAACGATTTAACAGCACCGAATTAGACAGATTTTATATCCGTTTTTCAGCTGTGGGTCCGTATTGGATCTCAGTTGTAATACGCTTTTCCACCACTTGTGGCAGTCATGACACTATTAAACAAACAGAAGAAGTCCGGAGTTAAAGTCATAGAGACATTTACTAAAGCGCAAAAATGATGACTTAAGTCGGGGGCCCGCAACCCAAAACATTTATAAAGCCATATTGGACCGAAAATACAAAAAAAAAAAAAAAATCTGTCTTGAGCCGCGAAAAATTAAAGCCTTGTATAAGTGTTATAATGAAGACAAACAGATGATGTAAGTGTCTTTATGAGATATATTACCCTACTATCAAAATTGCTTATACACATTTGAAATGCTCTCATACACACTACTGAAACGCTCCCTGTTTATATTCGCTATATTGGCCTACTATCAAAATTACATTAAAAACCCTATATAAGTGTTATAATGAAGGCAACATATGACCTAAGTGTCTATATCAGCCTACTATCAAAATGACTATGAGTCATAGGCTGACATTTTGAAAAAGCTCCAGAGAGCCAATAGGCAGGCGCTAAAAGACTTAAGTGGTGAAGCTGTATTTTCATTTGCACTTTAATTTTATTGACAGTTTAGTTAAAGGCCTATTGAAATTCGATTTTCTTATTTAAACGGGGATAGCAGGTCCATTCTATGTGTCATACTTGATCATTTCGCCATATTGCCATATTTTTGCTGAAAGGATTTAGTAGAGAACATCGACTATAAAGTTTGCAACTTTTGGTCGCTAATAAAAAAGCCTTGCCTGTACCGGAAGTAGCAGACGATGTGGGTGTGACGTCACGGGTTGTGGAGCTCCTCACATCTGAACATTGTTTACAATCATGGCCACCAGCAGCGAGAGCGATTCGGACCGAGAAAGCGGCGATTTTCCCATTAATTTGAGCGAGGGTGAAAGATTTGTGGATGAGGAAAGTGAGAGTGAAGGATTAGAAAAAATACATATATAAAAAAAACTGGAAGGCAGAGCGATTCAGATGTTATTAGACACATTTACTAGGATCATTCTGGAGAAATCCCTGATCTGCTTATTGTGTTACTAGTGTTTTAGTGAGATTATATGGTCATACCTGTACAACCTGAAAGTCGGAGGGGTGTGGCCACGGGTGTGGGTGACCGCCAGTGTCTCCGAGGGAAGCCGCGTTTCTCGACGAGGCGAAGGCAGCCGGTGGGGCTGCCTTTTTTCCCTCCTCCACGGTGGAAGCATCCGACGGTCGGGGCGTGGGAGGAGGCAAGAGAGTCGCAGCTGCCTGACGAACGACGCAAGCTCTCCGCTCATGTCTACGGTAAGAGCCGAATTTGTTACCACCATTTTTTCTCCGAAACCTGCCGGTTGACATGTAGTAGGGAACCATGTTCGCTTGACCACCCTGTTCCATAGTAAAGCTTCACCGTCATCTTTCGGGAATGCAAACAAGAAAACATCGGCTGTTTTTGTGTTGCTAAAGGCGGCAGCAAATCACCGCTTCCCACCTACACCTTTCTTCTTTGACGTCTCCTTTATTAATTGAACAAATTGCAAAAGATTCAGCAACACAGATGTCTATAATAATGTGGAATTATGCGATGAAAAGAGACAACTTATAGCTGGTGAACGATGCTGGACCAAAATGTCCTCTACAATGTGTGACGTCACGTAACGTTTTAGCATGATACTTCCGTGCAAAATTTAAAACTGCAATTTCGTAAACTAAACCGGCCGTAATGGCATGTGTTGCAATGTTAAGATTTCATCATTGATATATAAACTATCAGACTGCGTGGTCGGTTTCAGCAAGAGTGGGCCCCTGGATATTAAAAAAAACAGTTGGGGCCCCGGGATCAAAAATGCTAAGAACCCCTGATCTAATTTGACCTAAAGCAAGAGTTCAATGATCTTGAATGGAAAAATCAGTTTGTTTTGTTTTTTCAAACATTTAATTCTTGCGTTCTAATCAAAGTTAATACTGGTCGATCGCTAAAAAGACAACAAGTAAAGACAGAAAATGATCTATTTTAGGTCAAGTTTTGTTTTAAAAGATAAAAACTGAAAGCCATTTGTGTGTCTTACCTTATATATAAAGTTACTCTTTCTATTTCAGCCATTTTTCCTCTCTGTAGTAAAACAGCAGCCACGAGCCACTGCCAGCTCATGTTTGCCCCCTCATGGTGAACCAGGGTACTGTACGCCTTGCCCGATGATATTTACCTGTTCAATGAGCAAAAATAACGATGTCAGACTTACATTAGCGACATTAAACAAGCTGTTGAAAGAAATATTTCTGAAAACATTATTTTGGCGACATGCTGCAAACAAATACGGGCTTGTGCCATCTTGCAACGTGATCTTGGTGTCCAAATTGACAGATAGTTACCATGACGATCCCAAGGGAAAGGAAGAAATAGTCCAGGCCTTTTAGCTGTAAAATGTTTAGTGGCTTTTCACAAATAATGCACTTTTCCTTTCCATCCATCCATTTTCTACCGCTTTATTCCCTTTCGGGGTCGCGGGGGGCACTGGCGCCTATCTCAGTTACAATCGGGCGGAAGGCGGGGTACACCCTGGACAAGTCGCCACCTCATCGCAGGGTGTACCCCGCCTTCCTTTCCTCTCGTCTAATTGGTCATTTCTGTCTTTGTTTTCTCCTTTCCTTGTTTATGTTTTGGCTTGTAAAACTGTAAAAAGGGAAACAAAATATATGTTCAATTAAAGCTGCAGGCAGAAATGGACGGAGCCGACTTTTGCTAGTTTCCTGCCTTTACCCGTACAACATATATCTTTACCTGCACGTTACCTACCTTCCCTGCATCCTGGGGTCACACTGGTGCTTCTTTCTTTCACCCGTACATGCTGGTGCTTCCTGCCATCACCCAGACAACATATCTTTACCTGCACATTACCTACCTTCTCTGTTCCTGGAGTCAAACTGGTGCCCCCTTCTTTCACCCAGTCAACATATATTTACCCGCACATTACCTACCTTCTCTGCATCCTGGAGTCAAACTGGTGCCCCCTTCTTTCACCCAGTCAACATATATTTACCCGCACAGTACCTACCTTCTCTGCATCGTGTGGTCACGCTGGGGCTTCCTGCTTTTAAACGGCCATCTTGAGACGGCAGCAGCATCAGCGTAGCGGTTCTTTGAAAGCTCGTAAAATCAAAACCGGAGCAGCTGGAAAAACTCTTTGCGCAACTTTCAATCAGAAGGGTTCAATCTCTTTCCCGTGCGAGTTTGAAGCCGACGCAACAAACGCGCTCAGAGGAGATAATGTTTGGAAAACGGTAATTGGTTTTTACAAAACTTTTGTTTTAAAAGGGTAATTGCCAACTTCGTGTTGATTTTTGCTGAAGGATGTCAAGTAATGAAATGTAGGTCTAAATGAGACCTACATGGAGGTTGTTGTTTCATGTCTCTACGACATCCCTACCTGAAGTTATGTTTTCTTCCTAGGAGCAGTTTTGTCTGTTTTATTCCTAGGGGGTGCTAGAGTTTTGGGGTTTGTGTTTTTTATTAGATCGCAATTTTTGCCAGTCCTGATGTGTGTGTCCAGTTTGGTTAGTTTTGAAGCATATTAAGGGGGTCAAATTACAGCTCAAAGAGGCAAAAATTTAATTTTTTAGGAAATTTTTGTTTTGAAGGGGTGTTTGCCAACTTCCTGTTGATTTTTGCTGAAGGATGTCGGTTTGTGAAATGTAGGTCTAAGTCAGACCTACATAGAGGTTTTTGTTTCATGTCACTACGACATTCCTAACGGAAGTTACAAGCAGTTTTGTCTGTGTTTTTTTCTAGGGGGCGCTAGAGCGCAATTTTGAGTTTTGGAAATTTTCGCCAATCCTGATGTGTGTGTAAAATTTGGTGAGTTTTGAAGCATGTTGAAAGGGTCAAATTACAGCTCAAAGAGACGGCGGTATAATAATAATAAAACCGTAGAAATACAATAGGGTCCTCTGTCCCAAAGGGAAATTCGGTCCGTAATAAACACTACTAAGTAACTACATTTCCATTCATGTCTGCTGCATAACATCTTTTCAAACACACACACACACACATATATATATATATATATACACACATATATATATTTATACACACACGTGTATACATAATACGTAATATCGTCGTTTACGTGCAGTGATTTCTCCAGATTCTCCAAACCTTTTGATGACATTACAGACTGCAGATGGTGACATCCCTAAATTCCTCGCAATAGCTCTTTGGGAAATGTTGTTCTTAAACTGTTTGACAATTTGCTCACACATTTTTTCACAAAGTGGTGACCCTCGCCCTGTACTTGTTTGTGAATGACTGAGCATTTCATGGAAGCTGCTTTTATACCCAATCATGGCACACACCTGTTCACCTCTGGGATGATACAAAAAGGTGTTTGATGAGCAACTTTCTCAGTCTTTTTTGTCACTTGTGCCAACTTAAAAAAAAAAACATATTGCAGACATCAAATTCCAAAAGAGTTAATATTTGCAAAAAATAACATAGTTTTGTATTCTGCTTTTATTTATGATTTACACAAACGGCCAACTTCACTGTATTTTGTATTATTAATGAGGAGAGACACAAACATTGCACTTTACCTTAGAGTGAGTTAGCATCGACGAAGCTACATGCTAAGTAGCAGCATGCTAAACGGGAGAGCAAGCTATCGCGCTATTTCGACATTTATACGCGCACACAACACTCATAAAACAGACACAAGACTTACAATGTTTCCAAGGCACTTCGTGGGAAGAAACAAAAAAAAAAGGAGCACTGAAACATGTAAATACTTCTTGATTTGAAACATTTCTACACCAACCAGTTTTACTCAAGTTTTTTTTACCATTTTCAAAAAAAATTCCCGCTTTTCCCGAAATTTTTGGAAAATTCCCATTGAAATGAATGGGACATTCTTCAGATTTCGACAACTCCCACATTTTTGACCCGATTCAAACCGTTCTAACTTCAAACTGTTCAGCCTATCCGGGAATTGCAGGCTTTTTCTTGACAAATTCCAAAAATTCCTAGATTTCCCAGAATTCCAGGTTTTCCGGGACATTTTTCCCCATTCAAAATGAATTGGTCATTTTTAAAAACTTCCACTATCTCTACATTTTTTCACATTCAATCATCTTGGAAATTTAAACGATTATTTTTTCAAGTTCCATAAAATTCCAGGATTTTCAAGAATTCCTGGTTTTCCAAACCCAAATTTCCACCCTTTTATTCTGGCGACTACTCCTTCCACATTCTTCAACCCACTACAACCGTTCCACCGTCAAAACATTCCTTTTAATTTGGACAAACATTGAAGTTTTTTTTTTAACTGGAAAATTTCCCGGTTTTCCCAAAATTCCAGGAATTCCGTAATACTATTTCTCAAATCAACATGTTACTACTTCAACATTTCTTGACCGATTTGAAACATTTCTACACCAACCAGTTTTACTTAAGTTTTTTTTTACCATTTTCAAAAAAAATTCCCGCTTTTCCCGAAATTTTTGGAAAATTCCCATTGAAATGAATGGGACATTCTTCAGATTTCGACAACTCCCACATTTTTTACCCGATTCAAACCGTTCTAACTTCAAACTGTTCAGCCTATCCGGGAATCGTGGGCTTTTCCTTGACAAATTCCAAAAATTCCTAGATTTCCCAGAATTCCAGGTTTTCCGGGACATTTTTCCCCATTCAAAATGAATTGGTCATTTTTAAAAACTTCCACTATCTCTACATTTTTTCACATGCAATCATCTTGGAAATTTAAACGATTCTTTTTCCAAGTTCCATAAAATTCCAGGATTTTCAAGAATTCCTGGTTTTCCAAACCCAAATTTCCACCCTTTTATTCTGGCGACTACTCCTTCCACATTTTTCAACCCACTACAACCGTTCCACCGTCAAAACATTCCTTTTAATTTGGGCAAACATTGAAGTTTTTTTTTTAACTGGAAAATTTCCCGGTTTTCCCAAAATTCCAGGAATTCCGTAATACTATTTCTCAAATCAACATGCTACTACTTCAACATTTCTCGACCGATTTGAAACATTTGAACACCAACCAGTTCTACTCAAGTTTTTTTTACCATTTTCAAAAAAAATTCCCGCTTTTCCCGAAATTTTTGGAAAATTCCCATTGAAATGAATGGGACATTCTTCAAATTTCCACAACACCCACATTTTTCACCCGATTCAAACCGTTCTAACTTCAAATTGTTCAGCCTATCCGGGAATCGCAGGCTTTTCCTTGACAAATTCCAAAAATTCCCGGATTACCCAGAATTCCAGGTTTTCCGGGACATTTTCCCCCATTCAAAATGAATTGATCATTTTTAAAAACTTCCACTATCTCTACATTTTTCCAAATTTCATCATCTTGGAAATTCAAACTACCTGTTTTCCAAGTTCCATAAAATTCCAGGATTTCCCAGAAGTCCTTGTTTCCCAAACCCGAATTTCCGCCCTTTTATTCTGACGACTACTCCTTCCACATTTTTCAACCGACTACAACCGTTCCACCGTCAAAACATTCCTTTTAATTTGGACAAACATTGACGTTTTTTTTTTAACTGGAAAATTTCCCGGTTTTCCCAAAATTCCAGGAATTCCGTAATACTATTTCTCAAATCAACATGCTACTACTTCAACATTTCTCGACCGATTTGAAACATTTCTACACCAACCAGTTTTACTCAAGTTTTTTTTACCATTTTCAAAAAAAATTCCCGCTTTTCCCGAAATTTTGGGAAAATTCCCATTGAAATGAATGGGACATTCTTCAGATTTCGACAACTCCCACATTTTTGACCCGATTCAAACCGTTCTAACTTCAAACTGTTCAGCCTATCCGGGAATCGTGGGCTTTTCCTTGACAAATTCCAAAAATTCCTAGATTTCCCAGAATTCCAGGTTTTCCGGGACATTTTTCCCCATTCAAAATGAATTGGTCATTTTTAAAAACTTCCACTATCTCTACATTTTTTCACATTCAATCATCTTGGAAATTTAAACGATTATTTTTCCAAGTTCCATAAAATTCCGGGATTTTCAAGAATTCCTGGTTTTCCAAACCCAAATTTCCACCCTTTTATTCTGGCGACTACTCCTTCCACATTTTTCAACCCACTACAACCGTTCCACCGTCAAAACATTCCTTTTAATTTGGACAAACATTGAAGTTTTTTTTTTAACTGGAAAATTTCCCGGTTTTCCCAAAATTCCAGGAATTCCGTAATACTATTTCTCAAATCAACAGGCTACTACTTCAACATTTCTCGACCGATTTGAAACATTTCTACACCAACCAGTTTTACTTAAGTTTTTTTTTACCATTTTCAAAAAAAATTCCCGCTTTTCCCAAAATTTTGGGAAAATTCCCATTGAAATGAATGAGACATTCTTCAGATTTCGACAACTCCCACATTTTTTACCCGATTCAAACCGTTCTAACTTCAAACTGTTCAGCCTATCCGGGAATTGCAGGCTTTTCCTTGACAAATTCCAAAAATTCCTAGATTTCCCAGAATTCCAGGTTTTCCGGCATATTTTTCCCCATTCAAAATGAATTGGTCATTTTTAAAAACTTCCACTATCTCTACATTTTTTCACATTCAATCATCTTGGAAATGTAAACGATTATTTTTCCAAGTTCCATAAAATTCCAGGATTTTCAAGAATTCCTGGTTTTCCAAACCCAAATTTCCACCCTTTTATTCTGGCGACTACTCCTTCCACATTTTTCAACCGACTACAACCGTTCCACCGTCAAAACATTCCTTTTAATTTGGACAAACATTGAAGTTTTTTTTTTAACTGGAAAATTTCCCGGTTTTCCCAAAATTCCAGGAATTTCGTAATACTATTTCTCAAATCAACATGCTACTACTTCAACATTTCTCGACCGATTTGAAACATTTCTACACCAACCAGTTTTACTCAAGTTTTTTTTACCATTTTCAAAAAAAAATCCCGCTTTTCCCGAAATTTGGGGAAAATTCCCATTGAAATGAATGGGACATTCTTCAGATTTCGACAACTCCCACATTTTTGACCCGATTCAAACCGTTCTAACTTCAAACTGTTCAGCCTATCCGGGAATCGTGGGCTTTTCCTTGACAAATTCCAAAAATTCCTAGATTTCCCAGAATTCCAGGTTTTCCTGGACATTTTTCCCCATTCAAAATGAATTGGTCATTTTTAAAAACTTCCACTATCTCTACATTTTTTCACATTCAATCATCTTGGAAATTTAAACGATTCTTTTTCCAAGTTCCATAAAATTCCAGGATTTTCAAGAATTCCTGGTTTTCCAAACCCAAATTTCCACCCTTTTATTCTGGCGACTACTCCTTCCACATTTTTCAACCCACTACAACCGTTCCACCGTCAAAACATTCCTTTTAATTTGGACAAACATTGAAGTTTTTTTTTTAACTGGAAAATTTCCCGGTTTTCCCAAAATTCCAGGAATTCCGTAATACTATTTCTCAAATCAACATGCTACTACTTCAACATTTCTCGACCGATTTGAAACATTTCTACACCAACCAGTTTTACTCAAGTTTTTTTTACCATTTTCAAAAAAAATTCCCGCTTTTCCCGAAATTTTGGGAAAATTCCCATTGAAATGAATGGGACATTCTTCAGATTTCGACAACTCCCACATTTTTTACCCGATTCAAACCGTTCTAACTTCAAACTGTTCAGCCTATCCGGGAATCGTGGGCTTTTCCTTGACAAATTCCAAAAATTCCTAGATTTCCCAGAATTCCAGGTTTTCCTGGACATTTTTCCCCATTCAAAATGAATTGGTCATTTTTAAAAACTTCCACTATCTCTACATTTTTTCACATTCAATCATCTTGGAAATTTAAACGATTCTTTTTCCAAGTTCCATAAAATTCCAGGATTTTCAAGAATTCCTGGTTTTCCAAACCCAAATTTCCACCCTTTTTTTCTGGCGACTACTCCTTCCACATTTTTCAACCCACTACAACCGTTCCACCGTCAAAACATTCCTTTTAATTTGGACAAACATTGAAGTTTTTTTTTTAACTGGAAAATTTCCCGGTTTTCCCAAAATTCCAGGAATTCCGTAATACTATTTCTCAAATCAACATGCTACTACTTCAACATTTCTCGACCGATTTGAAACATTTCTACACCAACCAGTTTTACTCAAGTTTTTTTTACCATTTTCAAAAAAAAATCCCGCTTTTCCCGAAATTTTGGGAAAATTCCCATTGAAATGAATGGGACATTCTTCAGATTTCGACAACTCCCACATTTTTTACCCGATTCAAACCGTTCTAACTTCAAACTGTTCAGCCTATCCGGGAATCGTGGGCTTTTCCTTGACAAATTCCAAAAATTCCTAGATTTCCCAGAATTCCAGGTTTTCCTGGACATTTTTCCCCATTCAAAATGAATTGGTCATTTTTAAAAACTTCCACTATCTCTACATTTTTTCACATTCAATCATCTTGGAAATTTAAACGATTCTTTTTCCAAGTTCCATAAAATTCCAGGATTTTCAAGAATTCCTGGTTTTCCAAACCCAAATTTCCACCCTTTTTTTCTGGCGACTACTCCTTCCACATTTTTCAACCCACTACAACCGTTCCACCGTCAAAACATTCCTTTTAATTTGGACAAACATTGAAGTTTTTTTTTTAACTGGAAAATTTCCCGGTTTTCCCAAAATTCCAGGAATTCCGTAATACTATTTCTCAAATCAACATGCTACTACTTCAACATTTCTCGACCGATTTGAAACATTTCTACACCAACCAGTTTTACTCAAGTTTTTTTTACCATTTTCAAAAAAAAATCCCGCTTTTCCCGAAATTTTGGGAAAATTCCCATTGAAATGAATGGGACATTCTTCAGATTTCGACAACTCCCACATTTTTTACCCGATTCAAACCGTTCTAACTTCAAACTGTTCAGCCTATCCGGGAATCATGGGCTTTTCCTTGACAAATTCCAAAAATTCCCAGATTTCCCAGAATTCCAGGTTTTCCGGGACATTTTTCCCCCATTCAAAATGAATTGGCTATTTTTAAAAACTTCCACCATTTCTACATTTTTCAACATTTAATCATCTTGGAAATTTAAACGATTCTTTTTCCAAGTTTTCCAGAATTCCTGGTTTTCCATAGCCCTATTTCCACCCTTTTTTCTGGCGACTACTCCTTCCACATATTTCAACCCACTTCAACCGTTCCACCATCAAAACATTCCTCTTAATTTGGACAAACATTCCCAAAAAATGTTTGAACTGGGAAAATTCCCGGTTTTCCCAAAATTCCAGGAATTCCGTAATACCATGTCTCAATTCAACATGTTACTACTTCAACATTTCTTGACCGATTTGAAACATTTCAACACCAACCAGTTTTACTCAAGTTTTTTACAGTTTTCACACAAAAAAAATTCTGCTTTTCCCAAAATTTTGGGGAAAATTCCCATTGAAATGAATGGGACATTCTTCAAATTTCCACAACACCCACATTTTTCACCCGATTCAAACCGTTCTAACTTCAAATTGTTCAGCCTATCCGGGAATCGCAGGCTTTTCCTTGACAAATTCCAAAAATTCCCGGATTACCCAGAATTCCAGGTTTTCTGGGACATTTTCCCCCATTCAAAATGAATTGATCATTTTTAAAAACTTCCACTATCTCTACATTTTTCCAAATTTCATCATCTTGGAAATTCAAACTACCTGTTTTCCAAGTTCCATAAAATTCCAGGATTTCCCAGAATTCCTTGTTTCCCAAACCCGAATTTCCGCCCTTTTATTCTGACGACTACTTCTTCCACATTTTTCAACCCACTACAACCGTTCCCCCGTCAAAACATTCCTTTTAATTTGGACAAACATTGAAGTTTATTTTCTAACTGGAAAATTTACCGGTTTTCCCAAAATTCCAGGAATTCCGTAATACTATTTCTCAAATCAAAATGCTACTACTTCAACATTTCTCGACCGATTTGAAACATTTCAACACCAACCAGTTTTACTCAAGTTTTTTTTACCATTTTCAAAAAAAATTCCCGCTTTTCCCGAAATTTTGGGAAAATTCCCAATGAAATGAATGGGACATTCTTCAGATTTCGACAACTCCCACATTTTTTACCCGATTCAAACCGTTCTAAGTTCAAACTGTTCAGCCTATCCGGGAATCGCGGGCTTTTCCTTGACAAATTCCAAAAATTCCCAGATTTCCCAGAATTCCAGGTTTTCCGGGACATTTTTCCCCATTCAAAATGAATTGGTCATTTTTAAAAACTTCCACTATCTCTACATTTTTTCACATTCAATCATCTTGGAAATTTAAACGATTCTTTTTCCAAGTTCCATAAAATTCCAGGATTTTCAAGAATTCCGGGTTTTCCAAACCCAAATTTCCACCCTTTTATTCTGGCGACTACTCCTTCCACATTTTTCAACCCACTACAACCGTTCCACCGTCAAAACATTCCTTTTAATTTGGACGAACATTGAAGTTTTTTTTTTAACTGGAAAATTTCCCGGTTTTCCCAAAATTCCAGGAATTCCGTAATACTATTTCTCAAATCAACATGCTACTACTTCAACATTTCTCGACCGATTTGAAACATTTCTACACCAACCAGTTTTACTCAAGTTTTTTTTACCATTTTCAAAAAAATTCCCGCTTTTCCCGAAATTTTGGGAAAATTCCCATTGAAATGAATGGGACATTCTTCAGATTTCGACAACTCCCACATTTTTTACCCGATTCAAACCGTTCTAACTTCAAACTGTTCAGCCTATCCGGGAATCGTGGGCTTTTCCTTGACAAATTCCAAAAATTCCCAGATTTCCCAGAATTCCAGGTTTTCCGGGACATTTTTCCCCCATTCAAAATGAATTGGCTATTTTTAAAAACTTCCACCATTTCTACATTTTTCAACATTTAATCATCTTGGAAATTTAAACGATTCTTTTTCCAAGTTTTCCAGAATTCCTGGTTTTCCATAGCCCTATTTCCACCCTTTTTTCTGGCGACTACTCCTTCCACATATTTCAACCCACTTCAACCGTTCCGCCATCAAAACATTCCTCTTAATTTGGACAAACATTCCAAAAAAATGTTTGAACTGGGAAAATTCCCGGTTTTCCCAAAATTCCAGGAATTCCGTAATACCATGTCTCAATTCAACATGTTACTACTTCAACATTTCTTGACCGATTTGAAACATTTCAACACCAACCAGTTTTACTCAAGTTTTTTACAGTTTTCACACCAAAAAAATTCTGCTTTTCCCGAAATTTTGGGGAAAATTCCCATTGAAATGAATGGGACATTCTTCAAATATCCACAACACCCACATTTTTCACCCGATTCAAACCGTTCTAACTTCAAACTGTTCAGCCTATCCGGGAATTGCAGGCTTTTCCTTGACAAATTCCAAAAATTCCCGGATTACCCAGAATTCCAGGTTTTCCGGGACATTTTCCCCCATTCAAAATGAATTGATCATTTTTAAAAACTTCCACTATCTCTACATTTTTCCAAATTTCATCATCTTGGAAATTCAAACTACCTGTTTTCCAAGTTCCATAAAATTCCAGGATTTCCCAGAATTCCTTGTTTCCCAAACCCGAATTTCCACCCTTTTATTCTGGCGACTACTTCTTCCACATTTTTCAACCCACTACAACCGTTCCACCGTCAAACCATTCCTTTTAATTTGGACAAACATTGAAGTTTATTTTCTAACTGGAAAATTTACCGGTTTTCCCAAAATTCCAGGAATTCCGTAATACTATTTCTCAAATCAACATGTTACTACTTCAACATTTCTCGACCGATTTGAAAAATTTCAACACCAACCAGTTTTACTCAAGTTTTTTACCCTTTTCAAAAAATATTCCGGCTTTTTCCGAAATTTTGGGGAAATTCCCAATGAAATGAATGGGACATTCTTGACATTTCCACAACTCCCCCATTTTTCACCCGATTCAAACCGTTCCAACTTCAACCTGTTTAGCCTATCCGGGAATCGTGGGAATTCCCGTATTACCCAGAACTCCAGGTTTTCTGTGACATTTTTCCCCCATTCAAAATGAATTGGTCATTTTTAAAAACTTCCACTACCTCTACATTTTTCCACATTTCATCATCTTGGAAATTTAAACATCCCTTTATCCAAGTTCCGTACAATTCGAGGATTTTCCAGAATTCCTGGATTTCCAAAGCCCCATTTCCACCCTTTTTTCTGGGGACTACTCCTTCTACATTTTTCAAGACACTTCAACCGTTCCACCCTCAAAACATTCCTCCTAATTAAGACAAAAAACTAAGTTGCTTTTTGAACTGGAAAAATTCCTGGTTTTCCTAAAATTTCAGGAATTCCATAACACCATTTCTGAATGCAACATGTTACTACCTCAACATTTCTCGGCCGATTTGAAACATCTTAACACCAAACAGTTTTTTACCATTTTCAAAAAAAATTCCCGCTTTTCCCGAAATTTGGAGGAAATTCCCATTGAAATGAATGGGACATTCTTCAAATTTCCACAACACCCACATTTTTCACCCGATTCAAACCGTTCTAACTTCAAATTGTTCAGCCTATCCGGGAATCGCAGGCTTTTCCTTGACAAATTCCAAAAATACCCAGATTACCCAGAATTCCAGGTTTTCCGGGACATTTTTCCCCCATTCAAAATTAATTGGCCATTTTTAAAAACTTCCACCATTTCTACATTTTTCCACATTTCGTCATCTTGGAAATTTAAACTACCCTTTTTCCAAGTCCCATAAAATTCCAGGATTTTCCAGAATTCCTGGTTTTCCAAACCTGTATTTCCGCCCTTTTTTTCTGGCGACAACTCCTTCCACATTTTTCAACCCACTTCAACCATCCCACCGTCACAATATTCCTCTTAATTAGGACAAACATTAAAGCATTAAAGTTGTTTTTTTTAACAGGAAAAATACCCATTTTTCCCCAAATTCCAGGAATCCCATTTCTCAATACAACATGCTACTACCTCAACATTTTTTGACCGATTTGAAACATTTCAACACCAACCAGTTTTACTCACAGACCATTCAGGGTTTTTTTTTTTTTTTACCATTTTCCAAAAAACTTCCGGTTTTAACCCATGGAGAATTAAACAAATGTTTTTTATCGACTTGCATTGTGTCGATCACTGCATTACAAAAATGAAGTATTTTCCGACTACTATGTTTATTACTGTTGGTGTAATTTTGCAGTGTTGCTGCACTGTTTATGACAGGGAAGATTCAGCAAGCATCCGGAGAGTAAACATACTTAAGCGTGCAAGGTTTTTCTCCCATTTCCCAATGCATGCTGGTCTGAACACGCACGCACGCACGCACCAGCGAGCATCACATTTAAATTTCACATGGTGTCTCTCTGCTGCTGCCAGAAGAAGCTTGTACTCACTTCCTGCGTCTCCGAGACGGGCGAGGTTAAGGCGGTCGGAGTGTTCTCCTGGCAAATGTACCAATTTGATATTCTCCCCTGCTGGCTGGCGGTGCGGTGCGCCCCCGGGGGGAGACCTCTCACAGGCCGCTGCCGCTGACTTAGACGCGGTCGTATCTCCAAGTCCATGCTATCATCTTAAAAAAACCAAAAAAACCAGGGTGTTACATCTGGGTGGCGCTCTTCCAAGATGCAGATCGGGCACGGACACAGCATAAAGCTAAGAAATGAAGATGTATTCAATAAATAAAACAGACTATGAACAGAAAAACTGGTGCTAGGCAGAAAAGGCAAAACCAACGGAAAAGCTCTAGCATGGGAGCTAGAAACAAACCAAAAGCTCTAGCATGGGAGCTAGGGAAATAACAGAAACCTTGTACAAGGCACACAAGGCAAAACAAAACTACTAGCATGGGAGCTTGAGGAACCAAGGCATGGGATTACCGAGTCGATGATCAAGGACGTCGTAGTTGTGCGAACACAAATTGCGTGTAACACAAACTACGAGGAGA
>NC_084638.1:2713088-2725588 GCF_033978795.1 Nerophis ophidion
CACACACACACACACACACACACACACACACATTCACTTACGGCCCCCTGGCCAATTTTTAACCCAATGCAGCTAAACAGTTTGGAGACCCCTGGTTTAAACCCATTTTTAGCTGATGTATTCTCCATGAATAATTCTCACTACACTTGTTGTCTTTAGGGGGAAGAGAAAATAATCCACACTCTGTAAACACACCAGCCTCCACCAGCTACCTACCGCCTTGTGTCTCATTTCTAATGAGCTAAATCCTTATTAGTAAACAAAAACAAACAAATGCATTGTCTTGTAATTGAATTCTCCTCCCGCTCTGTCCAGAGTGTTGAAGGTGTTCCTGTCCCGCACGGCCCAGAGGACGCCCTACATGACCAGCTGGCGAGTCCTGAGACTGCTGACGGTGATCCTGCTGGTGGTGCTGTGGTTCCTGGTGGCCTGGACCTCTGCGATGTGTCAGAACCCGGCGCTGACCCGGGCTTTGATCGCAGCTGGCTTGTCCACGGAAGGACTTCAGTTTAGCATGTGCCTGCTGGACCGCTGGGACTACATGATGGCTGTGGGTGAGTTGGGTTAGTTACTGAAAAACCAGTAACTAGTTGATGATGAGATCGACTGTGTATTACTTTCTTGTAAAACATTTATTCAGCATTTCTCTATGGCAGAGGGTTTTCTTTACCTTGCTTTCCATGTTTATGTACTCACTGTGTCCAGGTACGTGGAAAATGTTTTCCCTGCCATTTGCATGTTTGTTTATGTACTCACTGTGTCCAGGTACGTGGAAAATGTTTTCCATGCCATTTGCATGTTTGTTTATGTACTCACTGTGTCCAAGTATGTGGAAAATGTTTTCCATGCCATTTTGCATGTTTGTTTATGTACTCACTGTGTCCAGGTACGTGGAAAATGTTTTCCATGCCATTTGCATGTTTGTTTATGTACTCACTGTGTCCAGGTACGTGGAAAATGTTTTCCATGCCATTTTGCATGTTTGTTTATGTACTCACTGTGTCCAAGTACGTGGAAAATGTTTTCCATGCCATTCGCATGTTTGTTTATGTACTCACTGTGTCCAGGTACGTGGAAAATGTTTTCCATGCCATTTGCATGTTTGTTAATGTACTCACTGTGTCCAAGTATGTGGAAAATGTTTTCCATGCCATTTGCATGTTTGTTTATGTACTCACTGTCCACTGTGTCCAGGTACGTGGAAAATGTTTTTCACGCCATTTGCATGTTTGTTTATGTACTCGCTGTCCGCTGTGTCCAGGTACGCGGAAAATGTTTTCCATGCCATTTTGCATGTTTGTTTATGTACTCACTGTGTCCAGGTACGTGGAAAATGTTTTTCACGCCTTTGCATGTTTGTTTATGTACTCACTGTGTCCAGGTACGTGGAAAATGTTTTCCATGCCATTTTGCATGTTTGTTTATGTACTCACTGTCCACTGTGTCCAGGTACGTGGAAAATGTTTTCCACGCCATTTGCATGTTTGTTTATGTACTCGCTGTCCACTGTGTCCAGGTACGTGGGAAATGTTTTCCACGCCATTTTGCATGTTTGTTTATGTACTCGCTGTCCGCTGTGTCCAGGTACGTGGAAAATGTTTTTCACGCCATTTGCATGTTTGTTTATGTACTCGCTGTCCGCTGTGTCCAGGTACGTGGAAAAGGTTTTTCACGCCATTTGCATGTTTGTTTATGTACTCACTGTGTCCAGGTACGTGGAAAATGTTTTTCACGCCATTTGCATGTTTGTTTATATACTCACTGTCCACTGTGTCCAGGTACGTGGAAAATGTTTTTCACGCCATTTGCATGTTTGTTTATGTACTCACTGTGTCCAGGTACGTGGAAAATGTTTTTCACACCATTTGCATGTTTGTTTATGTACTCACTGTGTCCAGGTACGTGGAAAATGTTTTCCATGCCATTTTGCATGTTTGTTTATGTAGTCACTGTCCACTGTGTCCAGGTACGTGGAAAATGTTTTCCATGCCATTTTGCATGTTTGTTTATGTACTCGCTGTCCGCTGTGTCCAGGTACGCGGAAAATGTTTTCCATGCCATTTTGCATGTTTGTTTATGTACTCACTGTGTCCAGGTACGTGGAAAAAAATTTCCATGCCATTTTGCATGTTTGTTTATGTACTCACTGTCCACTGTGTCCAGGTACGCGGAAAATGTTTTCCATGCCATTTTGCATGTTTGTTTATTTAGTCACTGTACACTGTGTCCAGGTACGTGGAAAATGTTTTCCATGCCATTTTGCATGTTTGTTTATGTACTCACTATCCACTGTGTCCAGCTACGTGGAAAATGTTTTCCATGCCATTTTGCATGTTTGTTTATGTACTCACTGTCCACTGTGTCCAGGTACGTGGAAAATGTTTTCCATGCCATTTGCATGTTTGTTTATGTACTCACTGTGTCCAGGTACGTGGAAAATGTTTTCCATGCCATTTGCATGTTTGTTTATGTACTCACTGTGTCCAGGTACGTGGAAAATGTTTTCCCTGCCATTTGCATGTTTGTTTATGTACTCACTGTCCACTGTGTCCAGGTACGTGGAAAATGTTTTCCATGCCATTTGCATGTTTGTTTATGTAGTCACTGTCCACTGTGTCCAGGTACGTGGAAAATGTTTTCCATGCCATTTGCATGTTTGTTTATGTACTCACTGTGTCCAGGTACGTGGAAAATGTTTTTCACGCCATTTGCATGTTTGTTTATGTACTCACTGTGTCCAGGTACATGGAAAATGTTTTCCATGCCATTTGCATGTTTGTTTATGTACTCACTGTCCACTGTGTCCAGGTACGTGGTAAATGATTTCCACGCCATTTTGCGTGTTTGTTTATGTACTCTCTGTCCACTCAATCTATCTAATCCATCAACAAACTTGCAGCATTTCACTCATGCAATTGTTTTGTAGTTTTTTTTTGGCTTTTGAAGCTGTGGAGGGGGGCGTGGCCCACGGACCTGCAGCGAAGCGGGGTGTGCCAGGACCGGCTTCGCGATCAGTGACTGGTGAGTAGATAAGCAGGCCCAGGTGGGCCATCTACGCACCTGTCACTGATCTCGAAGCCGGTCCTGGCACACCCTGCTTCGCTGCAGGTCCGCAGGCCACGCCCCCCCTCCACAGAAGCATTTTTTTAACCGTCTTTTGGTGTTTTTGTGGGTAATCCTCATTTGTTATCTTCGTAACGGCAGACTTTGCAATATACACTATATTGCCAAAAGTATTTGGCCACCTGCCTTGACTCACATATGAACTTGAAGTGCCATCCCATTCCTAACCCATAGGGTTCAATATGACGTGGGTCCTCTTTCTGTAGCTATTACAGCTTCAACTTTTCTGGGAAGGCTGTCCACAAGGTTGCGGAGTGTGTTTATAGGAATTTTCCACACACTGATGTTGGTAAAGAAGGCCTGGCTCTCAGTCATCCCAAAGTTGTTATATCGGGTTCAGGTCAGGACTCTGTGCAGGCCAGTCAAGTTCATCCAAATCAGAATCTGTCATCCATGTCCCTATGGACAGTGGCGTCTCCACTGCTCTAGAGTCCAGTGGCGACATGCTTTACACCACTGCATCCCACGCTTTGCATCGGACTTGATGACGCATGGCTTAGAGGCAGCTGCCCGGCCATGGAAACCCATTCCATGAAGCTCTTTGCGTACTGTACGTGGGCTAATTGGAAGGTCACATGACGTTTGGAGCTCTGCAGATGATTTAGGACAAAGTATTTGTTGTGTGGTGCCTCAAAACCGTTTTCTATATTTCCCGGGGAATTAAATGAGGAAAAATGGAGGGTTTCCTGTTCCTGTTACAATGTCAAACGAAGCGGAACATCTTGTCGACGAGTGTAGGAGGAGATGAAAAAGACGGAATCAACGGCGGGACTGGCGTTGAAACGCAACAATCCCCGCGTATTTGGCGTGTGCAGAAACAGGAAACGAAGGGAGGTTGCCGGTTGCCGTGACAACCGGGGTGTGGGAGGGGGGGGGGGGGGGGTTGGGCGGCACACGATGCGTTGAGGCTCTTTGCTTCAAACAGGAAGCACCCTGCGAGGATGCTTTCGGAAAGAACAACAACAACAAAAAAAAACAGCATGTCGTCCTGGGAGAGCACTCGACTTGCTCAAGAGCACTCCGTTATTCGGGACGGATCCGAGAACCGTAACCGGGATTTATCGCGCATGAGGATCTCCACAGGCAGGGGTGTAATCTAATGATGCACGCACCCGCTATATTTGTCAACATTAATAGACTGGAGCCACGGAAAAATACTCTATGGACTCTAATAGGGATGTACGGTATACCGGGTTCAAGTCAGGACTCTGTGCAGGCCAGTCAAGTTCATCCAAATTAGAGTCTGTCATCTATGTACTTATGGATACTAATCGAAATACATTATTGGGTATGAAATAGAGCTCACGCTAGACTTAATCATGCCACTTGCAGTGTAGGTCATGAAAAGACCTTTTTTTGTCGTTTTTCAGTCACTCATTAGATATGTTGAGAAAATGCAGTAAATTGGCGTCATATGGTCCTGACCTGACACATGAAACGAGATGAATTGGCCGCGAAACGGCAGTAGAGTGTAGAACAAGGGTCCCCAAACTAACCTTCATCCAAAATCCGGCCCGCGGGAGTCCCAAGTTAAAATATTTGAATTGGAATTTTATTTTTGTATTTCACTTTTTTTTTTAAATCTGTCCTTTCTCATCCATTTTATACTGCTTGTTACTCTCGCTGTCTCCTAGCCACCCAGGCAAATTGTATTGTTTAAAAAATGCATTTTCCTGTGATATCATTGCGCTCAAAATAATACATTATATATATATATATATATATATATATATATATATATATATATATATATATATATATATTATATATATATATGTCTGCGATGAGGTGGCGACTTGTCCAGGGTGTACCCAGGCTTCCACCCGATTGTAGTTGAGATAGGCACCAGCGCCCCCCGCAACCCCAAAGGGAATAAGTGGTAGAAAATGGATGGAGATATATATATATATATATATATATATATATATATATATATATATATATATATATATATATATATATATATATATATATATTTATCCGTTATACATTGCTCAATACCATGGTAGAAAAGAATATACACAGAGGCTATTTCATCCCTACAAGCCTGATTAGCAGATTTCCCTGCTCTTCAGGGGATTCTATTATATATTTTATTACAAAATCCCCTGTTTCGCAGGTTTCCCTACTCTTCAGGGGATTTTATTATATATACATCCATTTCCTATCGCTTATCCCTTTTTGGGTCGCGGGGGGTGGGGGTGTGGGGGGGGGGGGGTTTGCTGGAGCCTATGTTATTATAAAATCCCCTGAAGAGTGTGACGCTTGGCTGGCATCGTGGTGTGGTTTTGTTCTCTCGAATGATGCAGTCAGAATGGACACTGCGTGAAGGTAAGAAATGAAGATTTATTATCACTAACAAATTAGACTAGGAACAAAAAAACTTGCACAAGGCAATAAATACAAAACAAACAGAACCAGCATGGGAGCTAGAGGGAACAAAAAGCGCTAGCATGTGAGCTAGGGGACAAGCAAACAGAGGAATAGCGTGGAAGCTAACAAGAACGGAAAGTCTTTTACCATGAGCGGGAATAGCGACGTCACCTGTTGCATCGATCAGCAAACTAGAATGCGAGAGGGAGTAACGAAAAAGGCAGGCTTAAATAAGGAGAGTCATCACGAGGCAGGTGCGCGTCAAAAACAAAAGGCAGGTGACACTAATGTGTAACTATGGCAACGGAACAAAACAGGAAGTGCCACCAGGAACTAAGGAAGTCAAATAACAGAACACGATACAAAGACGGAACTAAACAGAATATGACATGATCCAAGTAGCGGATCATGACAAAGAGCAGGGAAACCTGCAAAACAAGCTTGTAGGGATGTTTTATTTCCTGACCTGATGTATATTTTAACCCAATGCGGCCCCCCGAGTCAAAAAGTTTGGAGATCCTTGGTGTAGAATATCTTAAACATATCTCCAACATTGACCACAGCTTTGCGGAGTAGCGCTTTCCATCATTTCCAGCAGACTACATTAACTCCGAGTTCCACCCTATGTGTTGCCCACTGCGACAATAGGCATAAAACTAGGCTAGAACTAGTGATGAGGCGTTCATGCGCACTGCGTAACTCTGAGCGTTGGGCAGGTAGCCTTACACTTTCTGCTTTTTCCATGGTTGCAAGCAAATCCACCCTGGGGCCGAAGAAAGTTGTGAGTGCGAGGACTTGAAACGTGACAGTGTTTCAATTTGATGTTGTTTGCTTCCTATAGCGGAGTTCCTGTTCCTGCTGTGGGGCGTCTACCTGTGCTACGCCGTCCGAAGCATTCATTCGGCGTTCCACGAGCCGCGGTACATGGCGGTGGCCATCTACAACGAGCTCCTGCTGTCGGCCGGCTTCCACGTCATCAGGTGGGGGCGGAAACTGCTGGAAAATGTCTCGATGTCAGCGCAAAGTGTAAAAAAAAGTCAAGTTATTGAATGACTTTGAACACGTTTAAGATGGTATGTGCTCATAAAAATGTTAAAAATAATTAATGTATATTTTTTCTAACATTTAAACAAGAGGTATGTGTAGATGGCAGTCACACATAAGAGATATGTGTAGACTGCAATATGATGGCAGTCAAACACAAGAGATATGTGAAAACTACAATATGATGGCAGTCACACATAAGAGATACGTGTTGACTGCAATAGGATGGCAGTCACACATAAGGGATACGTGTTGACTGCAATATGATGGCAATCACACATAAGAGATACGCGTAGACTGCAATATGATGGCAGCCACGCATAAGAGGTACGTGTAGACTGCAATATGATGGCAGTCAAACATAAGAGATAGGTGTAGACTGCAATATGATGGCAGTCAAACATAAGAGATATGTGTAGACTGCAATAGGATGGCAGTCACACATAAGAGATATGTGTAGACTACAATATGATGGCAGTCAAACATAAGAGATACGTGTAGACTGCAATATGATGGCAGTCAAACATAAGAGATATGTGTAGACTGCAATAGGATGGCAGTCACACATAAGAGATATGTGTAGACTGCAATATGATGGCAGTCAAACATAAGAGATACGTGTAGACTGCAATAGGATGGCAGTCACACATAAGAGATACGCGTAGACTGCAATATGATGGCAGTCACACATTAAAGATACTTGTAGACTGAAATGTGATGGCAGTCACACATAAGAGATACGTGTGGATTGCAATATGATGGCAGTCAAACAAAAGAGATGCGTGTAGACTGCAATATAATGGCAGTCAAACATAACAGATACGTGTAGACTACAAAATGATGGCAGTCAAACATAAGAGATATGTGTAGACTGCAATATGATGGCAGTCAAACATAACAGATACGTGTAGACTACAATATGATGGCAGTCACACATAAGAGATACGTGTAGACTGCAATATGATGGCAGTCAAACATAAGAGATACGTGTAGACTGCAATATGATGGCAGTCAAACATAAGAGATATGTGTAGACTGCAATAGGATGGCAGTCACACATAAGAGATATGTGTGGATTGCAATATGATGGCAGTCAAACATAAGAGATATGTGTAGACTGCAACAGGATGGCAGTCACACATAAGAGATATGTGTGGATTGCAATATGATGGCAGTCACACATTAGAGATACGTGTAGACTGCACAATGATGGCAATATGACTCAAGTAAACAACACCAACATTTTATATGTCCCATTGAAAATATAGAACATTACACACGGAGCTCAAAAATCTATTAAAATATTCTAGTACAACTTTAGTAAGCTATGAATCTACCTACGAGTATTATTATGGTGTGTGTATAAAGTAAGACATATTATCTGGCGTTTTTTTTTTCTCGCAATATCATGCAAAAGCAACTTTTCTTGCCTTCTGGTACCTGCTGATCCGTATTCGGGATCTGCATAAGTCCTGAAAATGTGTTGTATATGGACTAGGGGTGTGTATCATCATAAACTATGCAACATTTTGACCAAATAACCACCATTACATGTTATGTAGACCACAAGGAATTGTTTACAATTAAAAAAAATATATATAATATTAATATGACCCCTTTAATGCGTCTTATATATGGGAAAAAATAGACTGTCAGGTTCAAACACTGATGACATCTATTAAACAGGACAAGAAGCAAGGAATTAAACAGAGACAGAATTAAATTTGGCTCAATTGAGGAGAGACGTCTGGACTGCACTCTTGCACAGTCTCACAAAGATTGTACGCCTCCTCTTTTATTTGGACTTTCTCTAACTACATGGCAACAGCTGTTTCTAAGGCACGGGGGTCATAAACAGCCATTGCCTTGGATTAAAACAGTTCAACGAAAAGGTCGTAAAACAGTTCAAAGCATGGAGGGGAGTCAGGTCCTGCTAACTCTTCGCTTTGTAGATCCCGGGTCAAGACAATAATATTTCATGCGACAGGAAAACACCAACAAAACAGGAAGGGCCACCAAAATAACAGCGCAAGACAGGAACTAAAGCACTACACCCAGGAAAACACTAACAACGTCAAAATAAGAGCACGAAGACCTGGTGGAGCTTCATTTTTTAAACGTTTTTAATGAAAAAAAAATGTGCCTTTCCTCAAAAAAGGTTGAAAACACTAAACTAGAAGGACACATGAAGACTTAATAAGGTGATTTTATTGTTTTAATTTTTTTTAAAGACACATACTCAAAGGAAGTGTGTCCGTCATGTAGCAGGATGCTATCTGACTTTGACTGCTCATGTGAAATATAGCGACTTTTATTTCCCCCAGGGTTTTTTTTTTATCTAGTTTGCACATTCTGCGCCCACACTCATGAATACAACATGAACAATTATTCTAATAAGAGCTGGCTGGTAATGTTTCCTAACGACTCCCGGCTCTGATAATCTGCTGATTCATCATTTAAGTGACAGCGTATCAGCAGAGAATTCATTTCGGACATTTGTGACTCCGTCGCCGGCCGTCTCGACCTTAATACTTGCATGCAAATGTGTTTTTTCTAATCAGTTTTTCAGTATATTTAATTAGTCTTCAGTTTGGTAATCAGCCTGACCTGGGTTGTCATTGTCTTGCTGAAATAAGCAGGGGCGTCCATGATAACGTTGCTTGGATGACAACATAAAACCTGTATGTACCTTTCAGCATTAATGGTGCCTTCACAGATGTGTAAGTTACCCATGCCTTGGGCACTAATACACCCGCATACCATCACAGATGCTGACTTTTCAACTTTGCGCCTAGAGCAATCCGGATGGTTCTTTTCCTCTTTGGTGCGGAGGACACGACGTCCACAGTTTCGGAAAACAATGTCAAATGTGGACTAGTCAGACCACAGAACACTTTTCCACTTTGCATCAGTCCATCTTAGATGAGCTCGGGCCCAGCGAAGCCGGCGGCGTTTCTGGGTGTTGTTGATACATTGGCTTTGGCTTTGCATAGTAGTTTTAACTTACACTTACAGATGTAGTGATGAACTGTAGTTACTGACAGTGGTATTCTGAAGTGTTCCTGAGCACATGTGGTGATATCCTTTACACACTGATGTCGCTTTTTGACGGAGTACCGCCTGAGGCATCCGAGGTCACAGGCATTCAATGTTGGTACATTTCTACATACATATTTTTATGTACATATATATATATATATATATATATTGTATATATATATATACACATACATATATATATATATATAAATGTATGTGTATATATGTGTATATATATATATATATATATATATATATATATATATATATACACATACATATTTATACATACATACACATATATATATACATAAATATATATATATATATATGTATATATATATACACATATATATATATATATTTATATATATGTAACGTCTGGGCGGCATTGTGATGCCAATTTGTTCCATCGACGATGCGTCAAATTACAACACAGCAAAAGGTATGAACTAATCATTTATTTAACAAAAGGTGCTAGAGAACAAAAATACTGGAGCTAAGAAAAGGCAAACAAAAGACGCTAGCATGAAAGCGAGGATAAACAAATCGTAAACTAAACTGGCACATAGGCCCACAAAGGGGAAAACACAACATTTAGCATGAGAGCTAAGAAGGAATAAAATTGCGTAGCGTGAGAGCTCCCGAAAATAATACAGAAATTGCATGTAAGCAAAAGCCAGAGCAGACGTACCGTTGTGTGTGGACAAATTAGAGTCCCAGATAGAAGAATGAAAAGAGGAAGGCTTATAAAGGGAAGGGGATTATTTGTAACAGGTGTGCGGGACCTTGAGTAGCAGGTGAACTAATGAGTGACCATGGTGACGGAACAAACAAGAAATAAGAGGTAGAATGATGGAGTGATACAACAATGGAAACAATAAACAATAATATGAGAAGATCCGAGTACGGATCTTAATAATATATGTATATATATTTATATACACACACACATATATATATATATATATGCTTGTTTGTTTGTTTGTGTGCATGCACACATGTGTGTGTCTATATATATATTTATATACAGATATCTATATCTATATATTTATTTTTGTGTATTTGTGTCCCGGCAGGTTTTCCCTGGCTCCTGGACTTCACCCAGACTGGATGCTGATGCTGATCTTTGCTCACACTCATTTAACTGTCACCGTGACTCTGGGTCTGCTTCTTGTTCCAAAGGTATCTGCGGATAATCACCTGTGTCCACCTCCAGTTCAGTAGCCTTATATATATATATATATATATATATATATATATATATATATATATATATATATATATATATATATATATATATATATATATATATATATATATATATATATACATATATATATATATATTTCTCTCTCTCTCTCTCTCTCTATATATATATATATATATATATATATATATATATATATACATATATATATTTCTATATATATATATATATATATATATGCATATATATATATATATATATATATATACATATATATATATATATATATATATATATATATATATATATATATATATATATAAAAAAATATATATATATATGTATATATATATATATAAATATACATATATATATATATATACAAACCGTTTTAGTCATTCTTGTAATCTGGCTAAAATCTCCCGCGGGCGTCTTTACTCGCCCGGTCTCTTAAGTCTGATGGAAAACATTTAACTGTCCCATTGCGAGAGAGAGAGAGAGAAGCGGCCCATCATCAACGTTTGCGCTCCTTTCCTTCGGTCTTAATTAGGCTCGTCAAGACGTTGGGAGTCGGTGGAGGAGGCGAGGATAATGAAGCGCCACGGGAGGCGTCAAACTCGCACGCCGTCTGGTGCCCAGTCTGGCCCAAATATTTGGCCACGTGCTGCTAGCACTTTCCTTGCCCATGCACAACTCCATCATCTACTTTCATATCATCTATAAATATTATCTATCTCGTGAAAAATCCCGTTTGAAACTGTAAATCCGAAGCCGAACTGAAACGCTAACAGTTAGCTCGCTAGCCAGATAGCGTCGAGAAGTAAACAATACAACTCTTAGGTAGATAGCTGCGAAATGAGATGAAAAAGCTAGCTTGCTAAAGTTAGCCCGTGTCAATTACCAAAATTAGGTAAAAAGCTATCATGCTAACATTAGCATGGTAACAGTTAGCGTGAGTCGATTAACAAAATATTTGACATGGAGGAATTAGTTCAAAAAGATACCATGATAATGTTCGCATGGTAGCAGTTGACTATCAGCAAGGATCGTATTAAGTTTGTAGGTAAAACATATCATAGGTAGAGAGGCGCGAAATTAGATGAAAAAGCTAGCCTGCTGATCCTAGCTTGTGTCAATTACCGTATGTCTGTGGTGTACACCGGCAAAATTATTAAAAAAGCTAGCAGGCTAACATTAGCTTGCTAACAGTTAGCGTGAGTCGATTAACAAAATATTTGACATGGAGGAATTAGTTCAAAAAGATACCATGATAATGTTCGCATGCTAGCAGTTGACTATCAGCAAGGATCGTATTAAGTTTGTAGGTAAAACATATCATAGGTAGAGAGGCGCGAAATTAGATGAAAAAGCTAGCCTGCTGATGCTAGCTTGTGTCAATTACCGTATGTCTGAGGTGTACACCGGCAAAATTGGTTAAAAAGCTAGCATGCTAACATTAGCATGGTAACAGATAGCGTGAGTCGATTAACAAAATATTTGACATGGAGGAATTAGTTCAAAAAGATACCATGATAATGTTAGCATGCTAGCAATTGACTATAAGCAAGGATCGTATTAAGTTTGTAGGTAAAACATATCATAGGTAGAGAGGCGCGAAATTAGATGAAAAAGCTAGCCTGCTGATCCTAGCTTGTGTCAATTA
Source organism: Nerophis ophidion (assembly GCF_033978795.1). Lineage (NCBI taxonomy): Eukaryota > Metazoa > Chordata > Actinopteri > Syngnathiformes > Syngnathidae > Nerophis > Nerophis ophidion. Next base: position 2,725,541 of record NC_084638.1, read on the forward strand.
CCGTATGTCTGTGGTGTTCACCGGCAAAATTATTAAAAAAGCTAGCAT
>NC_084638.1:2730588-2733088 GCF_033978795.1 Nerophis ophidion
TAAAAAACAAGGTTTTCTCTGACCAAAAGGGCATAAAAACCAAAAGAAAAAAACATCTAAAAATAGTAAAAACGTATAATTGACAAACAAAGCAGAAAGAGATTTAATTTTTGAAAGTAAAAACATAAAACAGAATTTATTACATATTTCAACCTTTTTCCATGGACGCCCCTGCTTATTTCAGCTAGTCGATGCCAAGCCAAAAACCAATGTCGTTATGAATTATCGACTTATTTAAGGCTCCAATCACATATTTCAATCTTAAATATATTTTGGAGATACTGCTTGTTTTCTGTGTCTGCTATAAAAAACAAGGTTTTCTCTGACCAAAAGGGCATAAAAACCAAAAGAAAAAACATCTAAAAATAGTAAAAACGTATAATTGACAAACAAAGCAGAAAGAGATTAAATTTTTGAAGGTAAAAGAATAAAACAGAATTTATTACATATTTCAACCTTTTTCCATGGACGCCCCTGCTTATTTCAGCTAGTCGATGCCAAGCCAAAAATCAATGTCGTTATGAATTATCGACTTATTTAAGGCTCCAATCACATATTTCAATCTTAAATATATTTTGGAGATACTGCTTGTTTTCTGTGTCTGCTATAAAAAACAAGGTTTTCTCTGACCAAAAGGGCATAAAAACCAAAAGAAAAAACATCTAAAAATAGTAAAAACGTATAATTGACAAACAACGCAGAAAGAGATTTAATTTTTGAAAGTTAAAACATAAAACAGAATTTATTACATATTTCAACCTTTTTCCATGGACGCCCCTGCTTATTTCAGCTAGTCGATGCCAAGCCAAAAACCAATGTCGTTATGAATTATCGACTTATTTAAAGCTCCAATCACATATTTCAATCTTAAATATATTTTGGAGATACTGCTTGTTTTCTATGTCTGCTATAAAAAACAATTTTTTTTCTGACCAAAAGGGCATAAAAACCAAAAGAAAAAACATCTAAAAATAGTAAAAAATTATAATCGACATGCAAAGCAGAAAGAGATTAAATTTTTGAAGGTAAAAGAATAAAACAGAATTTATTACATATTTCAACCTTTTTCCATGGACGCCCCTGCTTATTTCAACAAGACGATGCCAAGCCAAAAACCAATGTCGTTATGAATTATCGACTTATTTAAGGCTCCAATCACATATTTCAATCTTAAATATATTTTGGAGATACTGCTTGTTTTCTGTGTCTGCTAAAAAAAACAAGGTTTTCTCTGACCAAAAGGGCATAAAAACCAAAAGAAAAAACATCTAAAAATAGTAAAAACGTATAATTGACAAACAAAGCAGAAAGAGATTTAATTTTTGAAAGTAAAAACATAAAACAGAATTTATTACATATTTCAACCTTTTTCCAAGGACGCCCCTGCTTATTTCAGCTAGTCGATGCCAAGCCAAAAATCAATGTCGTTATGAATTATCGACTTATTTAAGGCTCCAATCACATATTTCAATCTTAAATATATTTTGGAGATACTGCTTGTCTTCTGTGTCTGCTATAAAAAAACAAGGTTTTCTCTGACCAAAAGGGCATAAAAACCAAGAGAAAAAACATCTAAAAATAGTAAAAACGTATGATTGACAAACAAAGCAGAAAGAGATTTAATTTTTGAAAGTAAAAACATAAAACAGAATTTATTACATATTTCAACCTTTTTCCATGGACGCCCCTGCTTATTTCAGCTAGTCGATGCCAAGCCAAAAATCAATGTCGTTATGAATTATCGACTTATTTAAGGCTCCAATCACATATTTCAATCTTAAATATATTTTGGAGATACTGCTTGTTTTCTGTGTCTGCTATAAAAAACAATTTTTTTTCTGACCAAAAGGGCATAAAAACCAAAAGAAAAAACATCTAAAAATAGTAAAAAATTATAATCGACATACAAAGCAGAAAGAGATTAAATTTTTGAAGGTAAAAGAATAAAACAGAATTTATTACATATTTCAACCTTTTTCCATGGACGCCCCTGCTTATTTCAACAAGACGATGCCAAGCCAAAAACCAATGTCGTTATGAATTATCGACTTATTTAAGGCTCCAATCACATATTTCAATCTTAAATATATTTTGGAGATACTGCTTGTTTTCTGTGTCTGCTATAAAAAACAAGGTTTTCTCTGACCAAAAGGGCATAAAAACCAAAAGAAAAAACATCTAAAAATAGTAAAAACGTATAATTGACAAACAACGCAGAAAGAGATTTAATTTTTGAAAGTAAAAACATAAAACAGAATTTATTACATATTTCAACCTTTTTCCATGGACGCCCCTGCTTATTTCAGCTAGTCGATGCCAAGCCAAAAACCAATGTCGTTATGAATTATCGACTTATTTAAGGCTCCAATCACGTATTTCAATCTTAAATATATTTTGGAGATACTGCTTGTTTTCTGTGTCTGCTATAAAAAACAAGGTTTTCTCTGACCAAAAGGGCATAAAAACCAAAAGAAAAAACATCTAAAAATAGTAAAAACGT
>NC_084638.1:2738088-2743088 GCF_033978795.1 Nerophis ophidion
TTTCACTTTCAATCAATCAATCAATCAATCAATCAATCAATCAATCAATCAATCAATCGATCAATCAGTCAAAGTTTACTTATTTGGCCCTGTGGAGAGGCGGAGCCAACGGTCCGACAGACAGGCAGGGCACGCTGGAGCCGGGCCCAAGATGGCGGCGAGGAGGCGGCGACGGCGAGCGAGCGGCGAGGCAGGCGCACCGGGAGCGAAGCCTCAATCAAGATCAGGTGCGTAAACAAAGTCAAACTGCTCAAAGTCATGTCCTTCCTCGGTGGTCCAGCCAGGTTGGGCGCCAAATATGACGGTCACAAGCCGTCGTCTTGCGGGTTCCCAGGACCACCAAGGAAGGACATGACTTTGAGCAGTTTGACTTTGTTTATTTTTCAATAGAAACATCAGTCCAGGTCGCTTTCCGGCTCGTCTTTTCCGCTCGCTCATCGTCTGTCTTCGGCTCTTCTACTCTCTTGCTCTGCGTCAGCTGCACTCCTGCTTCTTCCAGTCTCTCCGCCTCTCTTCCCGACGTTCACGGCTGCCGCCCTTTTAACCAGTGCAAGAGGATTGCATGATTGTCCCCAGGTGCGTGATCTACGCACCTGATCTTGATTAAGGCTTCGCTCCCTGTGCGCCCCGCCTCACCGCTCGCTCGCCGTCGCCACCTCCATCTTGAGCCAGGCTCCAGCGTGCCCTGCCTGTCTGTCAATTCGTTGGCTCCGCCTTTCCACTGGCCCTTAAGCACAAATGTCTCAAAAGGCTACACAAGCCACAACCACATCCTAGCCACATCAGGGCAAGAAAAGGGGAAACCCAATGGGAACAACCTGAAACCCTTAGGTGACCGGTGCAATGGACGCCGAGTGGATACGGTTAGTAATGTGAGAGTCCAGTCCATAGTGGGGCCAGCAAGAGAATCCTCTTGAAGGGTTCACAGAGATTGTTAGAGGCTAAGGGTTCTTTTAGCTGCAGTTTTTTTCGAGGATTTTCGAGATAAAGGGAAGGTGAGACACCAGCCGGTCAGGTTTGAGGTTAGGTCTTTTGAGCAGAGGATGAGTAATTCTTCAATATCAATACTGTCCCATGTAGACATTTGATGTCATCCCTCACATCTGATGCAACTTTGACTGTCCCACTCACACGGCTGCTGTCCCCGGTCCACGGAATAGAGGACATTCCTAAGACCAAACCCACTGCATGCAATAGTTGTTTTTCATGACTGAGGATTTCTGAATCTCAATTATGTTTTACTTTTCTGAACACCCACAGGTAAGCGGCAGCCAGCCATCCATTTGTTCTGAGACGGGCAGGAACCTCTACGACGTGTCCGAAGTTGGCCCCTGGGAGATGGAGGAGCCGCAGACGCCCTCCGAGGTCAAGACCCAGAAGCATGTGTCCATCGCCCCGGAGGAAGCCAATGCGGGCCGTAGAGGAAGTAGCGGCTCTGGCGTCGGCAAATGTAGTCGATCTCAGCAGAGAGCCAAAACTGGACAGTCGCCTTCTAACAGGCGGCGTTCCAAAGATAGAGGAGGGGACAGGGAAGAGATACGGAAAACCCGTGCACCCAGGTCGCCTCTGCCTCTCAGGCCAGATGTGTCCCCCTGGGAGTTCGAGGAGCAGCCCATGCTGGAGGGGGTCTCAGACTGTATTTCGCCAGACCGAATCCGGCGGAAGAAAAGCGTTACCCCTACTGACGGGAAGCCCAAGGCCCTCCACTCGGACCACTCCAAGTCTACCGGAAGCCTTCTGCAGCCTCCCACTTTAATGGTGGAGATCTGTCCTTGGGATTACAGCAGCCCGCCCTCGCCCAAGCAGGAAAAGTCCTGCGGCAGTCCCTCCACGCACAAGAAGAAGCGGAAAGGTTCCTGCTCGTCCGCCCACAAAGCAGAGAAGGAGAAAGGCCGGGAGAAACCCCGGGAGAGACGGAGCTCCTCCAGCAAGCCCGCGTCAGAGCGAAGGCGCGTTAGCCAGTCGTCGGAGTGCACCGGGCCCGTCTCGGAGCGGCGGAGGAGCTCCAGCAGAGACCCTGAGGGGATGGTGGTCAGGAAGGCGGAGGTCCTTTCGAGGGAGACGGAAACCAAACACACCTCCACTGACAGGAAGAACGAGCGCAGTCACAAACCCGCAGTTGTCGGCGCTCCAAAAATGGCCGATGTCTGTCCCTGGGACTTTGAGGACCCGGACCACGGGGAAAGGGCATGATGGATGACCGTTTTTTTCCCCTACTGACTCATGAGCAGCCTCCAAAGCAAGAACGCTGCATGAACGAAAACAATCTGTTAGTCTTACTTCTGCACTTTTTCCACACATTTTCGAACTCATCCCATTGCCACACACTCAATCCTTTGATCTTTGTCTGTACTTCAAAAAGTCAATGACAGAGTCAAGACACAATTAGTGATCATTCAACATTTTTTCCTACTGACTCATGAGCAGCCTCAAAAGCAAGAACGCTGCATGAACGAAAACAATCTGTTAGTCTTACTTCTGCACTTTTTCCACACATTTTCGAACTCATCCCATTGCCACACCCTCAATCCTTTGATCTTTGTCTGTACTTCAAAAAGTCTATGACAGAGTCAAGACACAATTAGTGATCATTCAACACAAATCAGAAGCAATACAAGTCCAAAGGGACTTGGATCATGAAGGATCTTCACAATTATGCCAGGGATATTCCCCCCAAAATTGTTTTGGGGGTGCCATTTTCAAAGGGGTGTCAAAAATGTCGATTCTCGGAAGAATAGCGATTCTTATTTGTAACGATTCTTAGTCGGTAAAATAATAATAATAATAAAATAATTGATATTTAACATTTTTTATTTCTGTTCTTTCCAGTCATTTTCAATGTTCGAACTGAGAAACTTGTTTGGTTTTTTGGGGTAAATAAACATTCACTTAGACTTAAAAGTTGGCACAGGGGCATTTTTACCACTGTGTTACACGGCCTTTCCTTTTAACAACACTCAGTAAACGTTTGGGAACTGAGTAAAACCAATTTTTGAATTCTTTCGGTGGAATTCTTTCCCATTCTTGCTTAAGTTGTTCAACAGTCTCCGTTGTGGTATTTTAGGCTTCATAATGCGCCACACATTTTCAATGGGGGACAGGTCTGGACCGCAGGCAGGCCAGTCTAGTACCCGCACTATTTTACCACAAAGCCACGCTGTTGTAACACGTGGCTTGGCATTGTCTTGCTGAAATAAGCAGGGGCGTCCATGATCACGTTGCTTGGATGGCAACATATGTTGCTCCAAAACCTGTATGTACCTTTCAGTATTAATGGTGCCTTCCCAGATGTGTAAGTTACCCATGCCTTGGGCACTAATGCACCCCCATACCATCACACATGCTGGCTTTTCAACTTTGCGCCAAGGTTCTTTTCCTCTTTGGTCCCGAGGACACGACGTCCACAGTTTCCCAAAAATATTTGAAATGTGGACTCGTCACACCACAGAACACTTTTCCACATTGCATCAGTCCATCTTAGATGAGCTCAGGCTTAGCAAAGCCGGTGGTGTTTCTGGGTGTTGTTGACAAATTGCTGTGGGTTTGCATAAAATAGTTTTAACATGCACTTACAGAAGTACCCACCAACTGTAGTTACTGACAGTGGTTTTCTGAAGTGTTCATGAGCCCATGTGGTGATATCCTTTTACACACTGATGTCGCCTTTTGATGCAGTACCGCCTGAGGGAACGAAGGTCCGTCATATCATCGCTTACGTGCAGTGATTTCTCCAGATTCTCTGAACCATTTTGTGATATTACGGACCGTAGATGGTGAAATCCCTAAATTCCTCGCAATAGCTGGTTGAGAAATGTCGTTCTTCAACAATTTGCTCACGCATTTGTTCACAAAGCGGTGACCCCTCGCCCCGTACTTGTTTGTGAACGACTGAGCATTTCACGGAAGCTGTTTTTATACCCAATCATGGCACCCACCTGTTCCCAATTAAGTGTGTGACGAGCATTCCTCAAATCTCTCAGTCTTTTTTGCCACTTGTGCCAGCTTTTTTGAAAGATGTCGCAGGCCTCAAATTACAATTGAGCTAATATTTGCAAAAAATGACAAAAGTTGACCAGTTCGAACGTTAAGTATCTTGTCTTTGCAGTCTATTCAATTGAATATAGGTTGAAAAGGGTTTGCAAATCGTTGTATTTTGTTTTTATTTACCATTTACACAACTTGCCAACTTCACCAGTTTTGTTTTTTGTACTTAATCATAGAACTGACACCCAATGTGGTTAACAAAGAATTGATTTTTAAATCGAGAATGGCTTCGCAATTGAATCGTTACCTTTAGGAATCAAATTGAACCGCGTGGGGCCCAAAGATTGACAACCCCTACATGTTCAGAAAAACTGAGGACCCTACTTCTCCCTTAAGTATTATTTAAAAAAAGTGTCTTTTTAAAGGACCTTTTGCAAAAATCTTAGTCAAAGATCATCTCTATGACAGCACTCCAATGTTTTTTAAGAATCTGCTGCAAAAATGTGAGTCCCTCACAAGTTTTTTTCTTTCTTTACCTGAACTCGTTGAATAGCGCAAAGGGAGAAAAAGAGAGCACCTAAGATGGAACCTTGAGGAACACCAGTGGTATGACTAAAAATGACTGAAGTAAACAAGCTACATATTAGTTACATGACTCAGATTAGGAAAAATAACTGCCAAAAATGGAGAGGACTTAAAGGGGTGCCTTGGGTAACGCCTCAGTTATGTAAATGACAAGTTAGGACCCCAAGGTTCTCGGTTTGCTAGCAGGGTTAAAATGTTAATGCAAAGACCTGCCAATGTGTTTACATGGTCCAAGTTCCTCCTGTTTTTAGGAATTGGCCGCAAAAATGTTGGTTCGAAGTTTTGAACTGAACTTCGAAGGAAATGATATGGAAGAAGATGTCGGTCAATCCAAGACGTGTCGTATTTCTGCTACGTCAAGTCACTTTTATTGCTCGTCTGCACTTTTTTCAGCTCGCACACGTTGGCATCTTTTTAAACCACACTTTTTT
>NC_084638.1:2748088-2750588 GCF_033978795.1 Nerophis ophidion
AACTTGACTAATGAAAAAACAAAAGACTAGCACAAAGGCTACAAACTATAAACATGAAACAAACACTTGCACTGTGGCATGAATAACAAAAACTTACGTGGCCCACAAACTTGACTAATGAAAAAACAAAAGACTAGCACAAAGGCTACAAACTATAAACATGAAACAAACACTTGCACTGTGGCATGAATAACAAAAACTTACGTGGCATGGACAGCATAATAAATGAACAGCACGGTATGACGTGAAGGGGGTTGAGGAATACAAAGTTGCCAGGCTGGCTACCTGGTACCTGTGGCTTAAATAATAGTTATGATAATGATTGACAGGTGTGAGAACTGAGGACAGGGGCGTGACTTGAAGACAAGGTGGAAACTAATGAGTTGCTATGGAGAAAAGAAAAACAAGGAAGCGCAAAAGCGGGAAACAAGTGTCTTAAAAAATAACCAAACATGACAAAAATGAAACATGATCTCATGGGCGTGACAGAACGTGTGTGTGTGTGTGTGTGTGTGTGTGTGTGTGTGTGTGTGTGTGTGCAACTTATCTCTCGAATGACTAAAACGACATTTTATGTATTTACAAATATATATCTAAAAAGTGGGGTCCTAAAGAGGTAGGCATTTTTCGGAGGTCTCAAGAAAGTCAGAAATACAAACACAAACTTGACTAATGAAAAAACAAAAGACTAGCACAAAGGCTACAAACTATAAACATGAAACAAACACTTGCACTGTGGCATGAATAACAAAAACTTACAGCATAATAAATGAACAGCACGGTATGACGTGAAGGGGGTTGAGGAATACAAAGTTGCCAGGCTGACTACCTGGTACCTGTGGCTTAAATAATAGTTATGATAATGATTGACAGGTGTGAGAACTGAGGACAGGGGCGTGACTTGAAGACAAGGTGGAAACTAATGAGTTGCTATGGAGAAAAGAAAAACACGGAAGCGCAAAAGCGGGAAACAAGTGTCTTAAAAAATAACCAAACATGACAAAAATGAAACATGATCTCATGGGCGTGACAGAACGCGTGTGTGTGTGTGTGTGTGTGTGTGTGTGTGTGTGTGTGTGTGCAACTTATCTCTCGAATGACTAAAACGACATTTTATGTATTTACAAATATATATCTAAAAAGTGGGGTCCTAAAGAGGTAGGCATTTTTCGGAGGTCTCAAGAAAGTCAGAAATGCAAGAATGTGAGTGTGCGTGTGTGTGTGTGTGTGTGTGTGTGTGTGTGTGTGCATGTGTGTGATTAATCTCCCTCCAGCATCGTTACGTCTTACCAGGGCCAAATATAATTTTAGCCAACCCTGGCTAAATTAGGTCCCTAGGCGGTATTTTATTGTGTTATGAATGGTTTGTTTTTTTTAAGCTTTTGTATTTATGTTGAACACTTTTTCAATCCAAATAGAAGTGAATTTGGTGCATGTTTTGTCCTACAACTAATTTAATTGGAAATAAATTATTAGCATATATATATTTTTTTAATTTAATGTATCATTATTATAATTTTATTTATTTATGTATTTTTATTATTATTTATTTTCAATTTTTTTTTATTACATTTTATTATTTTGAGAGATAGGTGTGGACTGCAATATAATTTTATTTGGTACATGGTGTAAAGATAAGTGTGACCGGTAGATGGCAGTCACACATAAGAAATAGGTGCAGACTGCAATATAATTTTAGCCAACCCTGGCTAAATTAGGTCCCTAGGGGGTGTTTTATTGTGTTATGAATGGTTTGTTTTTTTTAAGCTTTTGTATGTATGTTGAACACTTTTTCAATCCAAATAGAAGTGAATTTGGTGCATGTTTTGTCCTACAACTAATTTAATTGGAAATAAATTATTAGCATATATATATATTTTTTAAATTTAATTTATTATTATTATAATTGTATTTATTTATGTATTTTTATTATTATTTATTTTCAATTTTTTTACTACATTTTATTATTTTTTTGTTTTTTGTTTGCTAAATAACAATTTTAAGACCATAAATCTTCCGACCTTCAGATGATGAGAAACCAGCAAATATACAGACATGGCGACCAAGACTCAGGTCAGGCTGATTACAAAATGAATACAAACCAAATATACTGCAAAATAAAGGATCATTTTAAAAGTGATGACAAAATTAAAAGTGTCACACTCACAACATGGCCTGCGGTATCCCCCAGGGCTCTGGGCCGGGGCCCCGCCCTGTTTTCCATGCACACGCTCCCCCTGGACCATGGCATCAGCAGCTATGGGATGTTATTTCACCGTTATGTTGGCCTTTCTTCTTCTCCTCAATCTCCACTGTAAAAAGAGGACAAAGACACAACATTTTAAACTGTTACACAATAAAACATTTACTCCAACAATACAATATAGTCGCCAAACAACACTCTCACCCAGCTTAATGCTTTTAAAAAACGATGTTTTTTCATTTATTGCGAACATGCACAGACTTCCTGCGCTCAATCTGCAGAAAGGACTAACTTTAA
>NC_084638.1:2753088-2768088 GCF_033978795.1 Nerophis ophidion
GCACTTTAGCACGCACATTTAACATGAGATACGGTAAAAAAAAAAAAAAAAGGATTTTTAGCATTTTTTTTTTCTTCCATAATGATAGTGTTATATGTTGAGTAGTTATTTATTAGGTGGGGGAAAAATACTAATAAAAATAACAGGGGCGTGTCCAGGGTGTAGCATGACTTTTAAAGATGATGTAGGTGACAAAACTCGAGCAAAAAAAAACATCAAATGCGGAAAAAATACGTTTTTTTCCACTCTTTTTTGAATTATTTATGTCGCAAGTACCGTATTTTCCTATATTTTACTATAAGGCGCACTTAAAATAATTTTTTTTCTTCTCAAAACTCGACAGCGCACCTTAAAACCCAGTGCACCTAATGGTTGCGCTTACCGGCCTCGAAGTAATTTTATTTGGCACATGGTGTAAAGATAAGTGTGACCGGTAGATGGCAGTCACACATAAGAAATAGGTGCAGACTGCAATATAATTTTATTTGGTACATGGTGTAATGATAAGTGTGACCGGGTCGATGGCAGTCACACATAAGAGATAGGTGTAGACTGCAATATAATTTTATTTGGTACATGGTGTAATAAGTGTGACCGGTAGATGGCAGTCACACATATAAGAGATAGGTGTAGACTGCAATATCATTTGATTTGGTACATGGTGTAATGATAAGTGTGACCGAGTAGATGGCAGTCACACATATAAGAGATACGTGTAGACTGCAATATAATTTTATTTGGTACATGGTGTAATGATAAGTGTGACCGGTAGATGGCAGTCACACATATAAGAGATAGGTGTGGACTGCAATATAATTTTATTTGGTACATGGTGTAAAGATAAGTGTGACAGGGTAGATGGCAGTCACACATATAAGAGATAAGTGTAGACTGCAACATAATTTTATTTGGTACATGGTGTAATGATAAGTGTGACAGGGTAGATGGCAGTCACACATATAAGAGATAAGTGTAGACTGCAATATAATTTTATTTGGTACATGGTGTAATGATAAGTATGACCGGTAGATGGCAGTCACACATAAGAGATAGGTGTAGACTGCAATATAATTTTATTTGGTACATGGTGTAATGATAAGTGTGAGCAGTAGATGGCAGTCACACATAAGAGATACGTGTGGACTGCAACATAATTTTATTTGGTACATGGTGTAATGATAAGTGTGACAGGGTAGATGGCAGTCACACATATAAGAGATAAGTGTAGACTGCAATATAATTTTATTTGGTACATGGTGTAATGATAAGTGTGACCGGTAGATGGCAGTCACACATATAAGAGATAGGTGTAGACTGCAATATAATTTTATTTGGTACATGGTGTAATGATAAGTGTGACCGGTAGATGGCAGTCACACATAAGAGATAGGTGTAGACTGCAATATAATTTTATTCGGTACATGGTGTAATAAGTGTGAGCAGTAGATGGCAGTCACACATAAGAGATACGTATGGACTGCAATATAATTTTATTTGGTACATGGTGTAATGAGTAGTGTGACCGGTAGATGGCAGTCACACATAAGAGATAAGTGTAGACAGCAATATAATTTTATTTGGTACACGGTGTAAAGATAAGTGTGACCGGGTAGATGGCAGTCACACATAAGAGATACGTGTGGACTGCAAGATGACCCCAGTAAACAACACCAAAACTTTATATGTTCCATTAAGAATATAAAACATTACACACGGCGCTTAAAAATCCGTCAAAACGTTTTTAGTACGACTTCGGTAAGCTACGAAGCCACACCGTTTTATGGATTGTCGCCGCATTAAACATCCGAGTATTTTTATGGTGTGTGTAAGGACCGCTTGTAAAAATGTGAAAGTATTAGTTAAAAATATAACTTATTTTTACTTTTTAAAAAATGAAAAAAATATATATATAACAATATCAAAGTGGTGTTTCTGCATCTTTTGATTCCCTTTTTATGCGACCGTTGTTGGAAAAAGTTTAGACACCCCAAATTTGGAATTGCATTTGAAAAAACTTTGGTTGTTTTAGCTTCTATTTGAGCTAACATATAAGGCAGAGGTGACACTTTGATATTTGAAAAAATATATGTATATATTTAAAAAAATATATAAAAGTAATAAAAAAAAAGGTATTTTAAGGCGCACTTAAAATCCTTTTTAACTTTCTCAAAAGTCAACATTGCGCCTTATAACCGGTGCGCCTAATATACGGAATCATTTTGGTTGTGCTTACCGACCTCGAAGCAATTTTATTTGGTGCATGGTGTAATGATAAGAGTGACCAGCAGATGGCAGTCATACATAAAAGATACAAGTATTATTATGGTGTGTGTATAAGGACCGCAATATAGCGCCTGGCTCTTCAAGTACTACTATAATGACCGACATCACAACTCAGTATCATAGTAGGCCTAAATATTCATCAAAAACAAGGAAGAGGTTTTAATCAACAAGTATACCGTATTTTTCGGACTATATATAAGGCTCAAAAAATCGACAGCGCGCCTTATAACCCGGTGCGCCTAATGTACGGCATAATTCTGGTTGTGCCTACTGACTTCGAAGCAATTTCATTTGGTACATGGTGTGACCGGTAGATGGCAGTCACACATAAGAGAGCGCAATATGACTTAAGTAAACGAAACCAACATTTTATATGTTCTATTGAAAATATAGAACATTACACACGGCGCTCAAAAATCTTTTCAAATGTCACGGCGGAAGGGGTGTCGCGGTTTTCTGCGGGGTTCCTTCCCCCAGGATGCAGACGTGCAGGTAGGAACATGATTTATGTGTGGAAAATCAAATCAAGTACCAAAAACGGAAAACATCGTGCCGATCGCACTGGACGCTAAAGCTAACACTTGGCATAAACCTACTATTATATTAGACATGGGAACTTGTTCAACACAGTAGCTCAGTTACAATGATGGAAAGTGTAAGGATGGAAAGGACAATGCAGGTATAAATAGACTAAATATAGCAATATAAGATATATGCAAATATATACTTAATATGTGTACAATATACTATATATACAGATATATTATGTCTATAACATATATATAACATATATTACAATCACCATAAGTCACTTTTAAGGAAAATAATTATGTCATTTACTGTGCAGAATTGCATTGACAAGCTACATTTGCAGACAGTCCCATTATAATGTGTTTAAAAGCGAGAATGAACAAGGGGGCACCAAAATGTATGTTTATTCATTAAATGAAAGCATGGGAAAGTCTGGTTTTTTTTTCACGAATATTCCTGGAAACACTTCTGTAGCCGTTGGACAAAAAAAAAAAAACAACAACCAAAAAAACTGCTCTTTTTGACTTTGCAGCCCACAGTCGTCCCATTCGAGGATTTCGACGTCACAGCCGACATCAAGGCCATTCGACAAGCGTGCAAAGGTTTCGGTGAGTATTCGGTAGTAAACGTCACGTGTCGTTTGTTTTGTGGTTTTGGAACAAAACCGGTCACGTCGGAACGTGCTGGAAATACCGGTTTGCCGGGGAGGAGGGGGCGGGGGCCACAAATGAGAACTACAATACTTCATTCACTGGGTTTTTTTTTACATTTTTTATGTCTTCTAACTCGTAAATAAACGTAACTTTTCGCGGAGCTAATTGGAGGGCCGATATTTCCCCCATAAAATCCGATGAATAACCAATCAAAAAGCGCCAACAATACTCCATTTACATGTCCGGACTTGAATATTAAAGGCCTACTGAAATGAGATTTTCTTATTCGCGATATTGCCATAGTTTTGCAGAAAGGATTTAGTAGAGAACATCGATGATAAAGTTTGCAACTTTTGGTCGCTAATAAAAAAGCCCTGCCTGTAGCGGAAGTAGCAGACGATGTGCGCGTGACGTCACAGGTTGTGGAGCTCCTCACATCTGAACATTGTTTACAATCATGGCCACCAGCAGCGAGAGCGATTCGGACCGAGAAAGCGACGATTTCCCCATTAATTTGAGCGAGGATGAAAGATTTGTGGATGAGGAAAGTGAGAGTGAAGGACTAGGAAAAGAAAGAGAGGGCAATGGGAGCGATTCAGATGTTATTAGACACATTTACTAGGATAATTTTGGAAAATCACTTATCTGCTTATTGTGTTACTAGTGTTTTATTGATATTATATGGTCGTACCTGAAAGTCGGAGGGGTGTGGTGACCGCCAGTGTCTCTGAGGTCAGTGTCTCAGTGTCATATTGTTATTATGAGTGGTGACGCAGACGAAGTATTTATAGTGTTTTATTGAGATTATATGGTCGTACCTGAAAGTCGGAGGGGTGTGGTGACCGCCAGTGTCTCTGAGGGAAGCCTTAGGGACGGCGTGGCGCAGTGGAAAAGTGGCCGTGCGCAACCCGAGGGTCACTGGTTCAAATCCCACCTGGAACCAACCTCGTCATGTCCGTTGTGTCCTGAGCAAGACACTTCACCCTTGCTCCTGATGTTTAGCGCCTTGCATGGCAGCTCCCTCCATCAGTGTGTGAATGTGTGTGTGAATGGGTAAATGTGGAAGTAGTGTCAAAAGCGCTTTGAGTACCTTGAAGGTAGAAAAGCGCTATACAAGTACAACCCATTTATAGTTTCTCGACGAGGCGAAGCGAAGGCAGCCGTTGGGGCCAGGATGAGCTTTTCCCCCCCCCCTCCTCCTCGGTGGAAGCATCCCACATCCGGGGGCGTTCGGTCGGAGGAGGCAAGAGAGTTTGTAGCTGCCTCTTTTACAGGTGCACGAGGAACGACGCAAGCTCTCCGCTCATGTCTACGGTAAGAGCAGACTTATTACCACAATTTTCTCACCGAAACCTGCCGGTCGACATGTGTTAGGGAACTGTGTTCGCTCTGTTCCATATTAAAGCGTCACCGTCATCTTTAGGGAATGTAAACAAGGAAACACCGGCCGTGTTTGTGTCGCTACAGCCGGCCGCAATACACCGCTTTCCACCTACATCTTTCTTCTTTGACGTCTCCATTATTAATTGAACAAATTGCAAAAGATTCAGCAACACAGATGTCCAGAATACTGCGTAATTATGCGATTAAAGCAGACGACTTATAGCTGGGATCGGGGCTGGAACAAAATGTCCGTTACAATCCATGACGTCACGCACACCCGTCACCATACCGCGACGTTTTCAACAGGATACTTCGCGCAGAATTTAAAATTGCAATTTAGTCAACTAAAAATGTCGTATTGGCATGTGTTGTAATGTTAGTATTTCATCATTGATATATAAACTATCAGACTGCGTGGTCGCTAGTAGTGGCTTTCAGTAGGACTTTAACCAAGTATTAGTCATATTGTTATTATGCGTGCTGACGCAGACGAAGTATTTATAGTCACTATGTTTACACCATGGAGTGGTCTGCTGCTTCCTTGCTGCCTGTATATTTATCGTAGCTCACAAATCATGCCTCTCACTTGGATAGTAGAAGGATGAGGACGTATTCCGAGAAGTTGGTACACTTTGACAGCCAATTTAGACCCGTAAATGGCGAGAACCACACAAAAAGACCGTTTTTTTTTCGCAAAAATTATTAGTCATTCTTCATCTAAATGAAAATATATGAACATCCCTGTAGTCTGCATCCTAATGACAGCAGACATTGTACAGTAAGTTAAGTTTTATTATGTTTACTGGCTCTTATGAAGTCTGCAGTGAGTAATAATCAGTGATGTTAGGAAAAGCAAACCAAGCCGCTATTCGCAAGCTGACAACCAGAGCCCTAAGTGCTAACTAAAAACTAGCACGCTAATTGCTAGTATTATAATCGCTAGCTGACAACTAGTGCGTCAATCTTTAGCTGACGACTTGAGGGTCAATCGCCAGCTGACAAATGGCGTCCTAACCGCTAGCTGACAACTCGCGCTCTAATCGTGAGCTGACATCTAGTGCGATAATCGTTTGCTGACAATTAGAACGCTAATCGCTAGCTGACAACTGTAAAAAATAAAAATAAAATAAAAACTATATTAGTATAGGTATTTAGGGCCTGATCTACCAAGATCTAAATACCAGGAGCTAAACTGCGTGTGCAAACTATAAAATAGTGTGTACTATTAGTGGCCGTGTGATCTACTAAGACTGTGTGTACAATTGATAATTTGTGTAGACCACCTTGTTTGTGTTTTTTGCATGTACTCTGTGGCCTTAAAGTCATTTCGATAGTAGGCTAGTATAGCTAATATAGACACTTATGTCATGTGTTGCCTTCATGATAACACTTATATAAGACTTTTAAAGTCATTTTGATAGTAGGCTAATATAGCTAATATAGACACTTAAATCATGTGTTGCCTTCATTATAACACTTATATAAGACTTTTAAAGTCATTTTGATAGTAGGCTAATATAGACACTTACATCATGTGTTGCCTTCATTATAACACTTATGTAAGACTTTTAAAGTTATTTTGATAGTAGTCTAATATAGACACTTACATCATGTGTTGTCTTCATTATAACACTTATATAAGGCTTTTAAAGTCATTTTGATAGTAGGCTAATATAGACACTTACATCATGTGTTGTCTTCATTATAACACTTATATAAGACTTAAAGTCATTTTGATAGTAGGCTAATATAGACACTTACATCATGTGTTGTCTTCATTATAACACTTATGTAAGACTTTTAAAGTCATTTTGATAGTAGGCTAATATAGCTAATATAGACACTTACATCATGTGTTGTCTTCATTATAACACTTATGTAAGACTTTTAAAGTCATTTTGATAGTAGGCTAATATAGCTAATATAGACACTTACGTCATGTGTTGCCTTCATTATAACACTTATGTAAGACTTTTAAAGTCATTTTGATAGTAGGCTAATATAGACACTTACGTCATGTGTTGCCTTCATTATAACACTTAGATAAGGCTTTTAAAGTCATTTTGATAGTAGGCTAATATAGACACTTAAATCATGTGTTGCCTTCATTATAACACTGATGCAAGACTTTTAAAGTCATTTTGATAGTAGGCTAATATAGCTAATATAGACACTTACGTCATGTGTTGTCTTCATTATAACACTTATGTAAGACTTTTAAAGTCATTTTGATAGTAGGCTAATATAGACACTTACGTCATGTGTTGCCTTCATTATAACACTTATATAAGACTTTTAAAGTCATTTTGATAGTAGGCTAATATAGACACTTACATCATGTGTTGCCTTCATTATAACGCTTATATAAGACTTTTAAAGTCATTTTGATAGTAGGCTAATATAGACACTTACGTCATGTGTTGCCTTCATTATAACACTTATATAAGACTTTTAAAGTCATTTTGATAGTAGGCTAATATAGCTAATATAGACACTTACATCATGTGTGTTCTTCATTATAACACTTATGTAAGACTTTTAAAGTCATTTTGATAGTAGGCTAATATAGACACTTACATCATGTGTTGCCTTCATTATAACACTTATACAAGACTTTTAAAGTCATTTTGATAGTAGGCTAATATAGCTAATATAGACACTTACATCATGTGTTGCCTTCATTATAACACTTATATTAGGCTTGTAAAGTCATTTTGATAGTAGGCTAAAATAGACACTTACACCATGTGTTGCCTTCATTATAACACTTATATAAGACTTTTAAAGTCATTTTGATAGTAGGCTAATATAGATACATCATGTTTTGCCTTCATTATAACACTTATATAAGGCTTTTAAAGTCATTTTGATAGTAAGCTAATATAGCTAATATAGACACTTACGTCATGTGTTGTCTTCATTATAACACTTATGTAAGACTTTTAAAGTCATTTTGATAGTAGGCTAATATAGATACATCATGTTTTGCCTTCATTATAACACTTATATAAGGCTTTTAAAGTCATTTTGATAGTAAGCTAATATAGCTAATATAGACACTTACGTCATGTGTTGTCTTCATTATAACACTTATGTAAGACTTTTAAAGTCATTTTGATAGTAGGCTAATATAGACACTTACATCATGTGTTGCCTTCATTATAACGCTTATATAAGACTTTTAAAGTCATTTTGATAGTAGGCTAATATAGCTAATATAGACACTTACGTCATGTGTTGCCTTCATTATAACACTTATATAAGACTTTTAAAGTCATTTTGATAGTAGGCTAATATAGCTAATATAGACACTTACATCATGTGTGTTCTTCATTATAACACTTATGTAAGACTTTTAAAGTCATTTTGATAGTAGGCTAATATAGCTAATATAAACACTTACATCATGTGTTGCCTTCATTATAACACTTATATTAGGCTTGTAAAGTCATTTTGATAGTAGGCTAATATAGACACTTACACCATGTGTTGCCTTCATTATAACACTTATATAAGACTTTTAAAGTAATTTTGATAGTAGGCTAATATAGATACATCATGTTTTGCCTTCATTATAACACTTATATAAGGCTTTTAAAGTCATTTTGATAGTAGGCTAATATAGCTAATATAGACACTTACATCATGTGTTGTCTTCATTATAACACTTATATAAGACTTTTAAAGTCATTTTGATAGTAGGCTAATATAGACACTTACATCATGTGTTGCCTTCATGATAACACTTATGTAAGACTTTTAAAGTCATTTTGATAGTAGGCTAATATAGCTAATATAGACACTTACATCATGTGTTGCCTTCATTATAACACTTATGTAAGACTTTTAAAGTCATTTTGATAGTAGGCTAATATAGCTAATATAGACACTTACATCATGTGTTGCCTTCATTATAACACTTATGTAAGACTTTTAAAGTCATTTTGATAGTAGGCTAATATAGCTAATATAGACACTTACATCATGTGTTGCCTTCATTATAACACTTATATAAGACTTTTAAAGTCATTTTGATAGTAGGCTAATATAGCTAATATAGACACTGACATCATGTGTTGTCTTCATTATAACACTTAGATAAAGCTTTTAAAGTCATTTTGATAGTAGGCTAATATAGCTAATATAGACACTTAAATCATGTGTTGCCTTCATTATAACACTTATATAAGGCTTGTAAAGTCATTTTGATAGTAGGCTAATATAGCTAATATAGACACTTACGTCATGTGTTGCCTTCATTATAACACTTATATAAGACTTTTAAAGTCATTTTGATAGTAGGCTAATATAGCTAATATAGACACTTACGTCATGTGTTGCCTTCATTATAACACTTATATAAGACTTTTAAAGTCATTTTAATAGTAGGCTAATATAGACACTTACATCATGTGTTGCCTTCATGATAACACTTATATAAGACTTGTAAAGTCATTTTGATAGTAGGCTAATATAGACACTTACATCATGTGTTGCCTTCATTATAACACTTATATAAGACTTTTAAAGTCATTTTGATAGTAGGCTAATATAGCTAATATAGACACTTACATCATGTGTTGCCTTCATTATAACACTTATATAAGACTTTTAAAGTCATTTTGATAGTAGGCTAATATAGCTAATATAGACACTTATATCATGTGTTGCCTTCATTATAACACTTATGTAAGACTTTTAAAGTCATTTTGATAGTAGGCTAATATAGACACTTACATCATGTGTTGCCTTCATGATAACACTTATATAAGACTTTTAAAGTCATTTTGATAGTAGGCTAATATAGCTAATATAGACACTTACATCATGTGTTGCCTTCATGATAACACTTATATAAGGCTTGTAAAGTCATTTTGATAGTAGGCTAATATAGCTAATATAGACACTTACGTCATTTGTTGCCTTCATTATAACACTTATATAAGACTTTTAAAGTCATTTTGATAGTAGGCTAATATAGCTAATATAGACACTTACATCATGTGTTGCCTTCATTATAACACTTAGATAAGGCTTTTAAAGTCATTTTGATAGTAGGCTAATATAGGTAATATAGACACTTAAATCATGTGTTGCCTTCATTATAACACTGATGCAAGACTTTTAAAGTCATTTTGATAGTAGGCTAATATAGACACTTACATCATGTGTTGCCTTCATTATAACACTTATATAAGACTTTTAAAGTCATTTTGATAGTAGGCTAATATAGATACATCATGTTTTGCCTTCATTATAACATTTATATAAGGCTTGTAAAGTCATTTTGATAGTAGGCTAATATAGCTAATATAGACACTTACGTCATGTGTTGCCTTCATTATAACACTTATATAAGACTTTTAAAGTCATTTTGATAGTAGGCTAATATAGACACTTACATCATGTGTTGTCTTCATTATAACACTTAGATAAGGCTTTTAAAGTCATTTTGATAGTAGGCTAATATAGCTAATATAGACACTTACATCATGTGTTGCCTTCATTATAACACTTATATAAGACTTTTAAAGTCATTTTGATAGTAGGCTACTATAGCTAATATAGACACTTACATCATGTGTTGCCTTCATTATAACACTTATATAAGACTTTTAAAGTCATTTTGATAGTAGGCTAATATAGCTAATATAGACACTTACGTCCTGTGTTGCCTTCATTATAACACTTATGTAAGACTTTTAAAGTCATTTTGATAGTAGGCTAATATAGCTAATATAGACACTTACATCATGTGTTGTCTTCATTATAACACTTATGTAAGACTTTTAAAGTCATTTTGATAGTAGGCTAATATAGCTAATATAGACACTTACATCATGTGTTGTCTTCATTATAACACTTATGTAAGACTTTTAAAGTCATTTTGATAGTAGGCTAATATAGCTAATATAGACACTTAAATCATGTGTTGCCTTCATTATAACACTTATGCAAGACTTTTAAAGTCATTTTGATAGTAGGCTAATATAGGTAATATAGACACTTACACCATGCGTTGCTTTCATTATAACACTTATATAAGGCTTTTAAAGTCATTTTGATAGTAGGCTAATATAGCTAATATAGACACTTACACCATGTGTTGTCTTCATTATAACACTTAGATAAGACTTTTAAAGTCATTTTGATAGTAGGCTAATATAGACACTTACATCATGTGTTGCCTTCATTATAACACTTATATAAGACTTTTAAAGTCATTTTGATAGTAGGCTAATATAGACACTTACACCATGTGTTGCCTTCATTATAACACTTATATAAGACTTTTAAAGTCATTTTGATAGTAGGCTAATATAGACACTTACGTCATGTGTTGCCTTCATTATAACACTTATATAAGGCTTGTAAAGTCATTTTGATAGTAGGCTAATATAGCTAATATAGACACTTACGTCATGTGTTGCCTTCATTATAACACTTATATAAGACTTTTAAAGTCATTTTGATAGTAGGCTAATATAGCTAATATAGACACTTACGTCATGTGTTGCCTTCATTATAACACTTAGATAAGGCTTTTAAAGTCATTTTGATAGTAGGCTAATATAGCTAATATAGACACTTACACCATGCGTTGCCTTCATTATAACACTTATGTAAGACTTTTAAAGTCATTTTGATAGTAGGCTAATATAGGTAATATAGACACTTACATCATGTGTTGTCTTCATTATAACACTTATATAAGACTTTTAAAGTCATTTTGATAGTAGGCTAATATAGCTAATATAGACACTTACGTCATGTGTTGTCTTCATTATAACACTTGTATAAGACTTTTAAAGTCATTTTGATAGTAGGCTAATATAGACACTTACATCATGTGTTGCCTTCATTATAACACTTATATAAGACTTTTAAAGTCATTTTGATAGTAGGCTAATATAGACACTTACATCATGTGTTGCCTTCGTTATAACACTTATATAAGACTTTTAAAGTCATTTTGATAGTAGGCTAATATAGACACTTACATCATGTGTTGCCTTCATTATAACACTTATATAAGACTTTTAAAGTCATTTTGATAGTAGGCTAATATAGACACTTACATCATGTGTTGCCTTCATTATAACACTTATATAAGACTTTTAAAGTCATTTTGATAGTAGGCTAATATAGACACTTACATCATGTGTTGCCTTCATTATAACACTTATATAAGACTTTTAAAGTCATTTTGATAGTAGGCTAATATAGCTAATATAGACACTTACGTCATGCGTTGCCTTCATTATAACACTTATATAAGGCCTTTAAAGTCATTTTGATAGTAGGCTAATATAGCTTATATATAGTGCTTAACGAGAAGTGTTTGATTCCCAGGCACTGACGAGGAGCCCATAATCCAAATATTGGCCAATCGCTCCGCGGCCCAGCGCCTGGAGATCAAGCAGGCCTATTTTGAAAAGTACGACGATGTAAGTCCCCGCCCCCCCGCCGCCACTTTTTTGTTTGTTTTTTACCTCCCGTGTCTCTGGTGAAGTCTCTCTC
The DNA here is from genome assembly GCF_033978795.1 of Nerophis ophidion. Taxonomy (NCBI): domain Eukaryota; kingdom Metazoa; phylum Chordata; class Actinopteri; order Syngnathiformes; family Syngnathidae; genus Nerophis; species Nerophis ophidion. The sequence continues at coordinate 2,765,460 of NC_084638.1, forward strand.
TGCCACTTTTTGGAGGAGCTGGAGGAGGTCCTGAAGAAGGAGCTGACCGGGAGTTTTGAGAACGCCGTGGTGGCCATGCTGGACTCTCCCGAGCGGTACTTCGCCAGGGAGCTGAAGAAGGCCATGAAGGGGGCCGGCACGGACGAGGCGGTGCTGGTGGAGATCCTCTGCACCTCGACCAATGAGGTGTGGCCGCCGCCGCCGTCGTCCTGGTGCATGTTCCCGTTTTTGTTCAGGCGGGTGCCTCAACATTTTTTTTTTTTTTCTCCTCTCTTTCTGACAGGACATCTTGGCCTACAAAGAAGCATACGCCCAAGGTGGGTTCTGGTATTGGGTAAATCCTCATCAAAATGCAGAAGATACACCTTTTAAGTCCGGATGGTGCTATGGTGTGGCTTGACCGTTGCCATGGTGACCCTATCATGTAGTTTTTAGGGGTGAAGTTGAGTTTATTTGGAACACCATGCATGGCAATTTGCAGTTTGGCTTTTCAACATGCTCGAAAAGGAAGTGCTGTTTCTCTCCGTTTTTTACTATCTTATTTTATTTTGTTAATTTTTTTTCAAAACAAAACAATATTACCCGCATGTCGCCTCTCGTCCCTGCATCCTGGGGTCACGCCAATAACGCCAAGTTCACCTTTTTATTGTTTATTTTTTATCGTTTTACAGCCGTGAATTAAAAAAAAAAAAAAATACTTGGTGAAGTAAGTAGTCCCCGTCCAGCACTCTTATTTTGCATTCCACTTTACCTGCCCCTGAGTGCTGTTTTTTGTCATTTTTTTCTTTTTTTCATGCTTTTGCGGCCTTATATTTTTAAAAATGACTATCCTTTTTAATTTTTTAAAATTTTTTTCAAAATAAAACAATATTACCCGCACGTCGCCTCTCGTCCCTGCATCCTGGGGTCACGCCAATAGCGCCAAGTTCACCTTTTTATTGTTTATTTTTTATCGTTTTACAGCCGTGAATTAAAAAAAAAAAAAAATACTTGGTGAAGTAAGTAGTCCCCGTCCAGCACTTTTATTTTGCATTCCACTTTACCTCCACCTGAGTGCTGTTTTTCGCCGTTTTGTTTTTTTTTTCACGCTTTTGCAGCCTTATTTTTTAAAAATGACTATCATTTTTCATTTTGTTTCATTTTTTTCAAAATAAAACAATATTACCCGCACGTCGCCTCTCGTCCCTGCATCCTGGGGTCACGCCAATAACGCAAAAGCTCACCTTTTTATTGTTTATTTTTTATGGTTTTACAGCCGTGGATTTAAAATAAAAATAATAACACTTGGTGAAGTAAGTAGTCCCCGTCCAGCACTTTTATTTTGCATTCCACTTTACCTGCCCCTGAGTGCTGTTTTTCGTCATTTTTTTGCTTTTTTTCACGCTTTTGCAGCCTTATTTTTTAAAAATGACTATCATTTTTCATTTTGTTTCATTTTTTTCAAAATAAAACAATATTACCCGCACGTCGCCTCTCGTCCCTGCATCCTGGGGTCACGCCAATAACGCAAAAGCTCACCTTTTTATTGTTTATTTTTTATCGTTTTACAGCCGTGGATTTAAAAAAATAATAATAATACTTGGTGAAGTAAGTAGTCCCCGTCCAGCACTCTTATTTTGCATTCCACTTTACCTGCCCCTGAGTGCTGTTTTTCGTCATTTTTTTGCTTTTTTTCACGCTTTTGCAGCCTTATTTTTTAAAAATGACTATCATTTTTCATTTTGTTTCATTTTTTTCAAAACAAAACAATATTACCCGCACGTCGCCTCTCTTCCCTGCATCCTGGGGTCACGCCAACAACGCCAAGCTCACTCTTTTATTGTTTTTATTTAGAATTTATCGTGTCTTTACGCAACGTTTTACAGCCAGCAAACTTACTTTAAAAGTGCGTTCTGCCTTAAAACTGTAGAGGGAGCCAGTGAGTAGAAAAAAAATCAATATATAATCATCCATCCATCCATCCATTTACTACCGCTGGTCCCTTTTTGGGGTTGCGGGGGGGGGTGTTGTTGGAGCCTATCTCGGCTGCATTTGGGCAGAAGGCGTCGTACATTTTGGACAAGTCGCCACCTATCTCAGCTGCATTTGGGCGGAAGGCGGTGTACACCCTGGACAAGTTGCCACCTTATCAATATTATGTAACGCAGGAGTGTTATAATTTTTATTTATTTTTTTTGCCTTTACATGACATGCCGTATCGATTATTTTAGTAGCCGATTATTCTATCAATTAGTTTAATTAATTAATTATTATATATTTTGGGGGTTTTATATTATTATTTTTCATCTTTTTTCCCCTATTTTTTCTTAATTTTCCGTCTTTTTTTTTTGTGTTGAAAACAAGAAAATAGTTGAAATAAACAATTGCACTTCTCGCCGTAATGCACATTATCAACTTTGAAATTGCACTTTTAACACGTGTGCATTATAAAATCATACATATTTAAAATTCAACTCCATATGAATATTTTATATTTAAAAAAAAATATATATATATATTTGGATTTGATAGATTTTTATTACCTGCATTAAAACGATTAATCGAAGCAAAAGAGTATAAATCAAAGCTTTTTTCCAATCGATTAATCGTTGTAGCCCGACATGGTAAAAATAAAACCGGCGAAAAGTTG
>NC_084638.1:2773088-2798088 GCF_033978795.1 Nerophis ophidion
CTTTCCCAGAAGAGTTGACGCTGTAATAGCTGCAAAAGGTGGACCCACATCATCTCGAACCCTATTGGTTAGGAATGGGATGGCACTTCAAGTTCATATGTGAGTCAAAGCAGGGGGCCAAATACGTTTTGGCAACATCATGTAAGTCATGAATTGTGCTTTGTGACAATTCCCACACAATGGTCACGCTTGTATCGGCCCACTGAGACGTTTCGCGACACAGGGCGCCATTGTTGTGCCTGCATACCCAACCCCCCCCCCCCCCCCCCCCCCACCTCCCTTCCTTCCTTCCACTCCAAAGAAACCACAAACACAACAAATATGTCCCCTAGGAATGCGTTGCAGCTGACGAGGACCTATTTTGGATGTTTGTCTAATCCCTCGCTTTTGTATTTTCCGCTAAATCTCGTCATCATCTGTCGTCGAACCAGGCCAGCCGAGACGAGGGCTACGAGGTGGACGAGGAGTTGGCCGAACAGGACGCCGCCTCCTTGTTTGAGGTGCGTTCTCACACTTACTCATCATTTTATTTTATTGTCTGCAAATCCACGGGATTCTAATGTTTTGGAATGTTAAAAGTTAAAGTACTCCCCCCGGCCGAGTCATACCAAAGACTATAAAAAATGAGACCCATTACCTCCCTGCTTGGCACTCAGCATCAAGGGTTGGAATTGGGGGTTTAAAGCACCAAAAATGATTCCTGGGCGGGGCCACCGCTGCTGCTCACCGCTCTCCTCACCTCCCAGGGGGTGATTAATAGTGACGGGTGAAATGCAGAGAATAATTTCGCCACACCACCGTCGGTAACCACAGTCCGTTCGCTACATCTGTAAGTGCAAGTTAAAACTCAAAGCCATTTATCAACAACACCCAGAAAGGCCACCGGCTTAGCTGAGCCCCGAGTTCATCCAAAATGGACTGATGCAAAGTGGGGAAAGTCTTCAACGGTCTGACAAGTCCACATTTCAAATTGTTTTTGGAAACTGTGGACGTCGTGTCCTCCGGAACAAAGAGGAACAAGAACCATCCGGATTGTTCTCGGCGCAAAGTGGAGTTGTGTGTGACAGTCATTGGTACTTTAATCCTTGTTTTGAGGGGAGCAGTGAGCAGCAGCGGTGCCCGCGCTCGGGTATCATTTGTAATTTTGTGTGTGTGTGTGTGTGTCAGTTTAAAAAGTGCTCCCACTCTGGTCAACATATGAAATAACAAGTGTGTGTAAAGAAATTTGAAGTGCTCCCCCTCTGGCCGACGTACGTAATGACGAGTGTTTGTGTGGCCAAAATTAATAATTCGCATCATTGTCGGTCGCTCTGAGGCGAGTGTGTGTGTGTCCTTATATTTCTACCCTTTTTGAGACATCAACAACAAGAAATTCCGTCCATATGAGGACCGGTGACACAAGTTAGGACCGAAATCATGCATCTGATAGAGAATGTCTCATTTGCACCCCCTGGTGGTGAAATATATCTAAATGACGGTGGTCCCAAAAAGGAAGGATTTTTCACATTGAATGTGTGTCAGTTTTAAAAGTACTCCCGCTCTGACAACATATGAAATAACAAGTGTGTGTAAAAAATGTGAGGTGCTCCCCTTCTGGTCAACGTACGTAATAACGAGTGTTTGTGTGGCCCAAATTAATAATTTGCATCAATTTCGGTCACTCTGAGGCGAGTGTGTGTGTGATCCCGTTTTTCTACCCTTCTTGAGACATCAACAACAAGAAGTTCCGTCCATATGAGGACCGGTGAACAAGTTAGAACCGAAATCATGCATCTGATAGAGAATGTCTCATTTGCACCCCCTGGTGGTGAAATATATCAAAAAATAGGGTCGTCCCAGGGATTTTTCCCATTGAATGTGTGTCGGTTTTAAAAGTACTCCCGCTCTGACAACATATGAAATAACAAGTGTGTGTAAAAAATGTGAAGTGCTCCCCTTCTGGTCAACGTACGTAATAACGAGTGTTTGTGTGGCCCAAATTAATAATTTGCATCAATTTCGGTCACTCTGAGGCGAGTGTGTGTGTGATCTTGTTTTTCTACCCTTTTTGAGACATCAACAAGGAGAAGTTCCGTCCATATGAGGACCGGTGACACAAGTTAGGACCGAAATCATGCATCTGATAGAGAATGTCTCATTTGCACCCCCTGGTGGTGAAATATATCTAAATGACGGTGGTCCCAAAAAGGAGGGATATTTCAGATTGACTGTGTGTCGGTTTTAAAAGTACTCCCACTCTGGTAAACATATGAAATAACAAGTGTGTGTAAATTTTTATTGAAATGCTCATAATCTGGCCAACGTACGTAATAATGAGTGTTTGTGTGGTCAAAATTAATAATGTGCATCAATTTCGGTCACTCTGAGGCGAGTGTGTGTGTGATCTTGTTTTTCTACCCTTTTTGAGACATCAACAACAAGAAGTTCCGTCCATATGAGGACCGGTGAACAAGTTAGGACCCAAATCATGCATCTGATAGAGAATGTCTCATTTGCACCCCCTGGTGGTGAAATATATCAAAAATAGGGTCGTCCCAGGGATTTTTCACATTGAATGTGTGTCGGTTTTAAAAGTACTCCCGCTCTGGTCAACATATGAAATAACAAGCGTGTGTAAAGAAATTTGAAGTGCTGCTCCTCTGGCCAACGTACGTAATAACGAGTGTTTGTGTGGCCAAAATGAATAATTCGCATAATTCTCGGTCACTCTGAGGCGAGTGTGTGTGTGATCTTGTTTTTCTAACCTTTTTGAGACATCAACAACAAGAAGTTCCGTCCATATGAGGACCGGTGAACAAGTTAGGACCCAAATCATGCATCTGATAGAAAATGTCTCATTTGCACCCCCTGGTGGTGAAATATATCTAAATGACGGTGGTCCCAAAAAGGAAGGATTCTTCACATTGAATGTGTGTCAGTTTTAAAAGTACTCCCGCTCTGACAACATATGAAATAACAAGTGTGTGTAAAAAATGTGAAGTGCTCCCCTTCTGGTCAACGTACGTAATAACGAGTGTTTGTGTGGCCAAAATTAATAATTTGCATCATTCTCGGGCGAGTGTGTGTATGATCCTGTTTTTCTACCCTTCTTGAGACATCAACAACAAGAAGTTCCGTCCATATGAGGACCGGTGAACAAGTTAGAACCGAAATCATGCATCTGATAGAGAATGTCTGATTTGCACCCCCTGGTGGTGAAATATATCAAAAATAGGGCCGTCCCAAGGATTTTTCACATTGAATGTGTGTTGGTTTTAAAAGTACTCCCGCTCTGGTCAACATATGAAATAACAAGTGTGTGTAAAGAAATTTGAAGTGCTCCCCCTCTGGCCAACGTACGTAATAACGAGTGTTTGTGTGGCCAAAATGAATAATTTGCATCATTCTCGGTCACTCTGAGGCGAGTGTGTGCGTGATCCTGTTTTTCTACCCTTCTTGAGACATCAACAAGGAGAAGTTCCGTCCATATGAGGACCGGTGAACAAGTTAGGACCCAAATCATGCATCTGATAGAGTGTCTCATTTGCACCCCCTGGTGGTGAAATATATCAAAAATAGGGTCGTCCCAAGGATTTTTCACATTGAATGTGTGTCAGTTTTAAAAGTACTCCCGCTCTGGTCAACATATGAAATAACAAGTGTGTGTAAAGAAATTTGAAGTGCTCCCCCTCTGGCCAACGTACGTAATAACGAGTGTTTGTGTGGTCAAAATTAATAATTTGCATCAATTTCGGTCACTCTGAGGCGAGTGTGTGTGTGATCCTGTTTTTCTACCCTTCTTGAGACATCAACAACAAGAAGTTCCGTCCATATGAGGACCGGTGAACAAGTTAGGACCCAAATCATGCATCTGATAGAAAATGTCTCATTTGCACCCCCTGGTGGTGAAATCTATCAAAATTAGGGTGGTCCCAAAAAGGAAGGATTCTTCACATTGAATGTGTGTCGGTTTTAAAAGTACTTCCGCTCTGGTCAACATATGAAATAACAAGTGTGTGTGTAAAGAAATTTGAAGTGCTGCCCCTCTGGCCAACGTACGTAATGAGTGTTTGTTTGGCCAAAATTAATTAAAAATAAATAAATAAATATGTATGTAGAGACATACTGTAATAACTTGGAGTAAATAATGAAGATTGGACACCAATTATGAACAATTTTTTTTTTTAAATAACTACCTTTTTTATATTTGCAAAGTTTGTATGTATGATTAATGTTGTAAATACTATTATTTATATATCTACAAATGGTAGTCCTAAAGAGGTGGGCATTTTTCGTGGTCAGGCCGTGTCATTGCTGGTTTTTATGAGCAGAGGAGCATGTTCGGCAGCGCACAATCACAGAGTACTTACAAGCAGACAGAAAAGGGAGAACGGACAGATTTTGGATTAAAAACTAAAGATGAAGGTGAAGTTATAACACCGAAACGCCCTCAGGAAGAGGTGCTTTTAGACTAGCTAGCGGCTAACGTCCATCCACAGTGTTTTAGCTACTTCTAAATCACTGTCTCCATGGCGACAAATAAAGTGAGTTTCTTACACATGCTTCACTACACACCATAGCTCACCGGCGTCAAAATGTAAACAAACGCCACTGTAATGATACCAAGCATAGGAGCGTATCTTGTCGATACGACTATGATTACGTCGATATTTTGTGTCATTACATCTTCTTTCGTCATTTTAAAATGTATACGACGTTTATAAACTCAGGAAATACGTCCCGGGACACATGAGGACTTTGAATATGACCAATGTATGATCCTGTAACTACTTGGTATCGGATCGATACCCAAATCTGTGGGGTCATCCGAAACTAATGTAAAGTATCCAAACAACAGAAGAATAAGTGATTATCGGATTATAACAGAAGTGTAGATAGAACATGTTAAAAGAGAAAGTGTCAATCAATGTTTACTTATATAGCCCTCAATCACCAGTGTCTCAAAGGGCTGCACAAGCCACAACAACATCCTCGGCTCAGATCCCACATCAGGGCAAGGAAAAACTCAACCCAATGGGACAATGAGAAACCTTGGAGGGGACCGCAGATGTGTAGTAAGTAAGCAGATATTAACAGTAAATGAACGAATAGATAAATAATCCATTTTCTACCACTTGTCCTTAATATTGTTGACAAAATAAAAAGTAGATAAATGACACAAAATGTTACTGCATATGTCAGCAGACTAAATTAGGAGCCTTTGTTTGTTTACTTACTACTAAAAGATATGTTCACTATTTTATTTAAGGACAAAAGTGCAATAAGAAACATATGTTTAATGTACCCTAAGATTTTTTGTTAAAATAAAGCCAATAATGCCATTTTTTGTGATCCACTTTATGTAAAAAAAAAAAAAAGTACCGAAAAGTATCAAAATACATTTTGGTACCAGTACTAAAATATTGGTATCGGGACAACACTACTCTTTAAAGGCCTACTGAAATGAGATGTTCTTATTTAAACGGGGATAGCAGCTCCATTCTATGTGTCATACTTGATCATTTCGCCATATTGCCATATTTTTGCTGAAAGGATTTAGTAGAGAACATCGATGATAAAGTTTGCAACTTTTGGTCGCTAATAAAAAAGCCTTGCCTTTAGCGGAAGTAGCAGACGATGTGCGCGTGACGTCACGGGTTGTGGGGCTCCTCACATCTGAACATTGTTTACAATCATGGCCACCAGCAGCGAGAGCGATTCGGACCGAGAAAGCGACGATTTCCCCATTAATTTGAGCGAGGATGAAAGATTCGTGGATGAGGATAGTTAGAGTGAAGGACTAGAAGAAAAAAAAAAGGCGAGGGCGGTGGGAGCGATTCAGATGTTATTAGACACATTTACTAGGATAATTCTGGAAAATCCCATATCTGCTTATTGTGTTACTAGTGTTTTAGTGAGATTATATAGTCGTACCTGAAAGTCGGAGGGGTGTGGCCACGGGTGTGGTGACCGCCAGTGTTTCTGAGGGAAGCCGCGGAGGAGGCAAGAAGTGAAGTGAATTATATTTATATAGCGCTTTTCTCTAGTGACTCAAAGCGCTTTACATAGTGAAACCCAATATCTAAGTTGCATTTAAACCAGTGTGGGTGGCACTGGGAGCAGGTGGGTAAAGTGTCTTGCCCAAGGACACAACGGCAGTGACTAGGATGGCGTAAGCGGGAATCGAACCTGCAACCCTCAAGTTGCTGGCACGGCCGCTCTACCAACCGAGCTATGCCGCCCCAAGAGAGTCGCGGCTGCACGAGGGAACGTCGCAAGCTCCGCTCATGTCTATGATAAGAGCCGACTTATTACCACAATTTTGCCGGTTGACATGTGGTCAGGAACCATGACCGCTCCGTTCCACAGTAAAGCTTCACCTTCGGGAATGTAAACAAGGAAACACCGGCTGTGTTTGTGTTGCTAAAGGCGGCCGCAATACACCGCTTCCCACCTACATCTTTCTTCTTTGACGTCTCCATTATTAGTTGAACAAATTGCAAAAGATTCAGCAACACAGATGTCCAAAATACTGTGGAATTACGCGATTAAAGCATGGGATCGGGCTGGAAAAAAATGTCCACTACAATCCGAGACGGACAGGATACTTTGCGGGAAATTTAAAATGGCAATTCAGTCAATAAAAAGGCCGTATTGGCATGTGTTGCAATGTTAATATTTCATCATTGATATATAAACTATCAGACTGCGTGGTCGCCAGTAGTGGCTTTCAGTAGGCCTTTTAAAACTAGATATAGCCTTCATTAATTTACTGTCTAAAATGTGCACCGTTGAAAGGTTTTACAAATTTCCACCCCAAAAAGTGGATGCTTTTGCCAAAAGCATGTTTTTCAGCACTTTAAAAAAGGAGCACATCCGCCTGTGAAGTAGCTTCCTGTTCAGCATCAAACGTGCTTCCCGCCGAGTGGCCTGTTTACATCGTTTCTGCAAATTGGAGCCAGATTGCAATGAAAGGTCTCCCGCTCGCGTCTGCTCTGCGCCCCGCAGGCAGGAGAAGGCATGTTTGGCACGGACGAGTCCACCTTCAGCTCCATCCTGGCAAACAGGAACTACATGCAGCTGCAGGCTACTTTTAAAGCGTACGAAGCGGTAAGTAGGAAGTCATTTTCTGTCGCCGGCTTGACGCGCCTCATTCCACTTTTGTCTGCATTGAAGCTTTCGGGGAAGGATATTCTGGACACCATCGACTCGGAGGCCACGGGAACTCTTAAGGATTGTTACGTCACGCTAGGTATGCAGTTTCGCACTTTTCTTACGATGTAAACAAAAAAGTACTGAATTACTCTTTGAAAAATGGAATTATGTACCAGGCAAAGTAGTTGATGCATTACTTTAAAAAAAACTATTAAAAAAATGAAATATATATCTGGAGTTAGTTGAGAGACGTTTCATGAGAGCGGAGTGCGTGCCTTTTAAAAGGCGGTGCCTGTTGCCAAGTGACTTGGGGTTTAAGCGCGGCTGTGTTCGCTAGCTTAGCAGCGGCAGTTAGCTATCGGTGATGCCAGCTGTGTTGACTCTTTTCGCCAGTTAATAAAGAGATTGAACGGGCTTTGTGTGTACTATTGACAACTAGTGCAGACCGCCCTGATTAAATGTGCTTTTTGCATAAACTATGCGGATTTCACCAATGACACACCGGTTTTCGACAAATTGCTTGAAAAAAGTTAATTAATTATAGTTAGTCATTACTTTCCACCCTAAAAAGTACTCAAATACTCTTTGAAAAAAGTAGTTGATGCATTAATTAAAAAAAAAAATGTTTAAAAAAAAAAATATATATCTAGAGTTAGTTGAGAGACGTTTCATGAGAGCGGAGTGCGTGCCTTTTAAAAGGCGGTGCCTGTTGCCAAGTGACTTGTGGTTTTAGTGCGGCTGTGTTTGCTAGCTTAGCAGCGGCAGTTTGCTATCACTGATGACAGCTGTGTTGACTCTTTTCGCCAGTTAATAAAGAGATTGAACGGGCTTTGTGTGTACTATTGACAACTAGTGCAGACCGCCCTGATTAAATGTGCTTTTTGGATAAACTATGCGGATTTCACCAATGACACACCGGTTTTTGACAAATTGCTTTAAAAAAGTTAATTAATTATAGTTAGTTATTACTTTCCCCCCCCAAAAAGTACTCAATTACTCTTTGAAAAATGTAATTATGTACCATGCAAGGTAGTTGATGCATTAATTTAAAAAAAATGTTTAAAAAATATATATATATATCTGGAGTTAGTTGAGAGACGTTTCATGAGAGCGGAGTGCGTGCCTTTTAAAAAGGCGGTGCCTGTTGCCAAGTGACTTGTGGTTTTAGTGCGGCTGTGTTTGCTAGCTTAGCAGCGGCAATTTGCTATCACTGATGACAGCTGTGTTGACTCTTTTCGGCAGTTAATAAAGAGATTGAACGGGCTTTGTGTGTACTATTGACAACTAGTGCAGACCGCCCTGATTAAATGTGCTTTTTGGATAAACTATGCGGATTTCACCAATGACACACCGGTTTTTGACAAATTGCTTTAAAAAAGTTAATTAATTATAGTTAGTTATTACTTTCCCCCCCCAAAAAGTACTCAATTACTCTTTGAAAAATGTAATTATGTACCATGCAAGGTAGTTGATGCATTAATTTAAAAAAAATGTTTAAAAAATATATATATATATCTGGAGTTAGTTGAGAGACGTTTCATGAGAGCGGAGTGCGTGCCTTTTAAAAAGGCGGTGCCTGTTGCCAAGTGACTTGTGGTTTTAGTGCGGCTGTGTTTGCTAGCTTAGCAGCGGCAATTTGCTATCACTGATGACAGCTGTGTTGACTCTTTTCGGCAGTTAATAAAGAGATTGAACGGGCTTTGTGTGTACTATTGACAACTAGTGCAGACCGCCCTGATTAAATGTGCTTTTTGGATAAACTATGCGGATTTCACCAATGACACACCGGTTTTTGACAAATTGCTTTAAAAAAGTTAATTAATTATAGTTAGTTATTACTTTCCCCCCCCAAAAAGTACTCAATTACTCTTTGAAAAATGTAATTATGTACCATGCAAGGTAGTTGATGCATTAATTTAAAAAAAATGTTTAAAAAATATATATATATATCTGGAGTTAGTTGAGAGACGTTTCATGAGAGCGGAGTGCATGCCTTTTAAAAGGCGGTGCCTGTTGCTAAGTGACTTGTGGTTTTAGCGCGGCTGTGTTTGCTAGCTTAGCAGCGGCAGTTAGCTATCGGTGATGCCAGCTGTGTTGACTCTTTTCGCCAGTTAATAAAGAGATTGAACGGGCTTTGTGTGTACTATTGACAACTAGTGCAGACCGCCCTGATTAAATGTGCTTTTTGCATAAACTATGCGGATTTCACCAATGACACACCGGTTTTCGACAAATTGCTTTAAAAAAGTTAATTAATTATAGTTAGTCGTTACTTCCCCCCCCCAAAAAAGTACTCAATTACTCTTTGAAAAATTTAATTATGTACCATGCAAAGTAGTTGATGCATTACTTAAAAAAAAAAAATGTTTAAGAAAAATATATATATATCTGGAGTTAGTTGAGAGACGTTTCATGAGAGCGGAGTGCGTGCCTTTTAAAAGGCGGTGCCTGTTGCCAAGTGACTTGTGGTTTTAGTGCGGCTGTGTTTGCTAGCTTAGCAGCGGCAATTTGCTATCACTGATGACAGCTGTGTTGACTCTTTTCGGCAGTTAATAAAGAGATTGAACGGGCTTTGTGTGTACTATTGACAACTAGTGCAGACCGCCCTGATTAAATGTGCTTTTTGGATAAACTATGCGGATTTCACCAATGACACACCGGTTTTTGACAAATTGCTTTAAAAAAGTTAATTAATTATAGTTAGTTATTACTTTCCCCCCCCAAAAAGTACTCAATTACTCTTTGAAAAATGTAATTATGTACCATGCAAGGTAGTTGATGCATTAATTTAAAAAAAATGTTTAAAAAATATATATATATATCTGGAGTTAGTTGAGAGACGTTTCATGAGAGCGGAGTGCATGCCTTTTAAAAGGCGGTGCCTGTTGCTAAGTGACTTGTGGTTTTAGCGCGGCTGTGTTTGCTAGCTTAGCAGCGGCAGTTAGCTATCGGTGATGCCAGCTGTGTTGACTCTTTTCGCCAGTTAATAAAGAGATTGAACGGGCTTTGTGTGTACTATTGACAACTAGTGCAGACCGCCCTGATTAAATGTGCTTTTTGCATAAACTATGCGGATTTCACCAATGACACACCGGTTTTCGACAAATTGCTTTAAAAAAGTTAATTAATTATAGTTAGTCGTTACTTCCCCCCCCCAAAAAAGTACTCAATTACTCTTTGAAAAATTTAATTATGTACCAGGCAAAGTAGTTGATGCATTACTTTAAAAAAAAAAAAATATAATATATATAAATATATCTGGAGTTAGTTGAGAGACGTTTCATGAGAGCGGAGTGCGTGCCTTTTAAAAAGCGGTGCCTGTTGCTAAGTGACTTGTGGTTTTAGCACAGCTGTGTTTGCTAGCTTAGCAGCGGCAGTTTGCTATCACTGATGACAGCTGTGTTGACTCTTTTCGCCAGTTAATAAAGAGATTGAACGGGCTTTGTGTGTACTATTGACCGCCCTATTTAAATGTGTTTTTTGTATGTACTATGCGGCTTTCAGCAAGGAGACGCCAGTTTTCGACAAATTACTTTAAAAAAAGTTATTAATTATAGTTAGTCATTACTTTTCCCAAAAAAGTACTCAATTACTCTTTGATAAATGGAATTTTGTACCAGGCAAAGTAGTTAATGCATTACTTAAAAAAAAAATAACTGGAAAGAAGTTAGTTGGGAGACGTTTCATGAGAGCGGAGTGTGTACCCTGTGATTTTAGCGCGGCTGTGTTTGCTAGCTTAGCAGCGGCAGTTTGCTACCAGTGTCTGAGAGACCACAGGAACTCTAAGGGGATTGTTACTTCATGCTAGGTATGCAATTTCGCACTTTTCTTTACGACATAAACAAAATAACCCAATATTAGTGTTAGTATTTGGGGCCTGATCGACCGAGATGCAAATACCATGCACTAAACAAGGTGCAAAAATAAAATAGCGTGTACTATTAGTGGGCTTGTGATCTACTGAGACTGGGTGTGCAATTGAGAACTAGTGCAGACCGCCCTAATTAAATGGGCTTCAATTAATTATAGCTAGTCATTATTTTCCCCCCCAAAAAAGTACTGAATTACCCTTTGATAAATGGAATTATGTACCAGGCAAAGTAGTTAATGCATTACTTAAAACTTTAAAAGATTTTATTTTTTAAAGGTGTTAGTTGGTAGACGTTTCATGAGAGCGGAGTGCGTGCCTTTTTAAAAGGCGGTGCCTGTTGCCAAGTGACTTGGGATTTTACACTGGGCAAAGATACTTGTTATATAAAACCTCGGTCTTATTTGAATGAATACTTAGGCCTACTACGCTACTGTATTTTATTGTTGGTCATTATGTTACCTGACATGCATGTTCCTGTATTGGACTTTTATAGAATATAGTGACTAAATATTTGTGAATTGTGTCCTCTGTAGTGAGGTGTGCCAAGAACCCACAGCTGTACTTCGCCCGTCGTCTCAACGCTGCTATGAAAGGACTCGGCACCGACGAGGACACGCTCATTCGCATCATTGTCGGTCGCTCTGAGGTGAGTGTGTGTGTGTTCTTGTATTTCTATCCTTCTTGAGACATCAACAATGAGAAGTTCCGTCCATATGAGGACCAGTGACACAAGTTAGGACCCAAATCATGCATCTGATAGAGAATGTCTCATTTGCACCCCCTGGTGGTGAAATCTGTCAAAATTGGAGTGGTCCCAAAAAGGAAGGATTTTTTTAAATTGACTGTGTGTCGGTTTTAATAGTGCTTCCCCCTCTGATCAACATATGAAATAACAAGTGTGTGTAAAAAATGTTTTTTTTTGCCAGCATTAATTAAAAATAAATAAATATGTATATGTATATAGAGACATTCTGTAATAACTTGGAGGAAATAATGAAGATTAGAAACCATTTTTTTTTAAATTACGAGAAGCTTACCATTTTTATATTTGCATAGTACGTATATATTATTAATGTTGTAAATACAAATCTTTATGTATCTAAAAAGGGTGGTCCGAAAGAGGTAAGCCTTTTTTCGGAGGTCTCAAGAAGGTAAGAAATACAAGAATATGTGTGTGTGTATTTCTACTCTTCTTGAGACATCAACAAGGAAAAGTTTCGTCCATATGAGGACCCATGAACAAGATAGGACCGAAATCTTAGTCCCAATACGGAAAACCATTGCATATAATAGAGAATGTCTTATATGCACCCCCTGGTGGTGAAATCTATCAAAATTGGAGTGGTCCCAAAAAGGAAGGATTTTTTAAATTGACTGTGTGTCGGTTTTAATAGTGCTTCCCCCTCTGATCAACATATGAAATAACAAGTGTGTGTAAAAAATTGTTTTTTTTGCCAGCATTAATTAAAAATAAATAAATATGTATATGTATATAGAGACATTCTGTAATAACTTGGAGGAAATAATGAAGATTAGAAACCATTTTTTTTAAATTACAAGACGCTTACCATTTTTATATTTGCATAGTACGTATATATTATTAATGTTGTAAATACAAATCTTTATGTATCTAAAAAGGGTGGTCCGAAAGAGGTAGGCCTTTTTCGGAGGTCTCAAGAAGGTAAGAAATACAAGAATATGTGTGTGTGTGTATTTCTACTCTTCTTGAGACATCAACAAGGAAAAGTTTCGTCCATATGAGGACCGGTGAACAAGATAGGACCGAAATCTTAGTCCCAATACGGAAAACCATTGCATATAATAGAGAATGTCTTATTTGCACCCCCTGGTGGTGAAATCTATCAAAATTGGAGTGGTCCCAAAAAGGAAGGATTTTTTTAAATTGACTGTGTGTCGGTTTTAATAGTGCTTCCCCCTCTGATCAACATATGAAATAACAAGTGTGTGTAAAAAATTGTTTTTTTTGCCAGCATTAATTAAAAATAAATAAATATGTATATGTATATAGAGACATTCTGTAATAACTTGGAGGAAATAATGAAGATTAGAAACCATTTTTTTTTAAATTACGAGAAGCTTACCATTTTTATATTTGCATAGTACGTATATATTATTAATGTTGTAAATACAAATCTTTATGTATCTAAAAAGGGTGGTCCGAAAGAGGTAGGCCTTTTTCGGAGGTCTTAAGAAGGTAAGAAATACAAGAATATGTGTGTGTGTATTTCTACTCTTCTTGAGACATCAACAAGGAAAAGTTTCGTCCATATGAGGACCCATGAACAAGATAGGACCGAAATCTTAGTCCCAATACGGAAAACCATTGCATATAATAGAGAATGTCTTATTTGCACCCCCTGGTGGGGAAATCTATCAAAATTGGAGTGGTCCCAAAAAGGAAGGATTTTTTTAAATTGACTGTGTGTCGGTTTTAATAGTGCTTCCCTCTCTGATCAACATATGAAATAACAAGTGTGTGTAAAAAATTGTTTTTTTTGCCAGCATTAATTAAAAATAAATAAATATGTATATGTATATAGAGACATTCTGTAATAACTTGGAGGAAATAATGAAGATTAGAAACCATTTTTTTTTAAATTATGAGAAGCTTACCATTTTTATATTTGCATAGTACGTATATATTATTAATGTTGTAAATACAAATATTTATGTATCTAAAAAGGGTGGTCCGAAAGAGGTAGGCCTTTTTCGGAGGTCTCAAGAAGGTAAGAAATACAAGAATATGTGTGTGTGTGTATTTCTACTCTTCTTGAGACATCAACAAGGAAAAGTTTCGTCCATATGAGGACCCATGAACAAGATAGGACCGAAATCTTAGTCCCAATACGGAAAACCATTGCATATAATAGAGAATGTCTTATTTGCACCCCCTGGTGGTGAAATCTATCAAAATTGGAGTGGTCCCAAAAAGGAAGGATTTTTTTAAATTGACTGTGTGTCGGTTTTAATAGTGCTTCCCCCTCTGATCAACATATGAAATAACAAGTGTGTGTAAAAAATTGTTTTTTTTGCCAGCATTAATTAAAAATAAATAAATATGTATATGTATATAGAGACATTCTGTAATAACTTGGAGGAAATAATGAAGATTAGAAACCATTTTTTTTTAAATTACGAGAAGCTTACCATTTTTATATTTGCATAGTACGTATATATTATTAATGTTGTAAATACAAATCTTTATGTATCTAAAAAGGGTGGTCCGAAAGAGCTAGGCCTTTTTTCGGAGGTCTCAAGAAGGTAAGAAATACAAGAATATGTGTGTGTGTATTTCTACTCTTCTTGAGACATCAACAAGGAAAAGTTTCGTCCATATGAGGACCCATGAACAAGATAGGACCGAAATCTTAGTCCCAATACGGAAAACCATTGCATATAATAGAGAATGTCTTATTTGCACCCCCTGGTGGTGAAATCTATCAAAATTGGAGTGGTCCCAAAAAGGAAAGATTTTTTTAAATTGACTGTGTGTCGGTTTTAATAGTGCTTCCCCCTCTGATCAACATATGAAATAACAAGTGTGTGTAAAAAATTGTTTTTTTTGCCAGCATTAATTAAAAATAAATACATATGTATATGTATATAGAGACATTCTGTAATAACTTGGAGGAAATAATGAAGATTAGAAACCATTTTTTTTTAAATTACGAGACGCTTACCATTTTTATATTTGCATAGTACGTATATATTATTAATGTTGTAAATACAAATCTTTATGTATCTAAAAAGGGTGGTCCGAAAGAGGTAGGCCTTTTTCGGAGGTCTCAAGAAGGTAAGAAATACAAGAATATGTGTGTGTGTATTTCTACTCTTCTTGAGACATCAACAAGGAAAAGTTTCGTCCATATGAGGACCCATGAACAAGATAGGACCGAAATCTTAGTCCCAATACGGAAAACCATTGCATATAATAGAGAATGTCTTATTTGCACCCCCTGGTGGTGAAATCTATCAAAATTGGAGTGGTCCCAAAAAGGAAGGATTTTTTTAAATTGACTGTGTGTCGGTTTTAATAGTGCTTCCCCCTCTGATCAACATATGAAATAACAAGTGTGTGTAAAAAATTGTTTTTTTTTGCCAGCATTAATTAAAAACAAATACATATGTATATGTATATAGAGACATTCTGTAATAACTTAGAGGAAATAATGAAGATTAGAAACCATTTTTTTTTAAATTACGAGAAGCTTACCATTTTTATATTTGCATAGTACGTATATATTATTAATGTTGTAAATACAAATCTTTATGTATCTAAAAAGGGTGGTCCAAAAGAGGTAGGCCTTTTTCGGAGGTCTCAAGAAGGTAAGAAATACAAGAATATGTGTGTGTGTGTATTTCTACTCTTCTTGAGACATCAACAAGGAAAAGTTTCGTCCATATGAGGACCCATGAACAAGATAGGACCGAAATCTTAGTCCCAATACGGAAAACCATTGCATATAATAGAGAATGTCTTATTTGCACCCCCTGGTGGTGAAATCTATCAAAATTGGAGTGGTCCCAAAAAGGAAGGATTTTTTAAATTGACTGTGTGTCGGTTTTAAAAGTGCTCCCCCCTCTGATCAACATATGAAATAACAAGTGTGTGTAAAAAATTGTTTTTTTTGCCAGCATTAATTAAAAATAAATACATATGTATATGTATATAAAGACATTCTGTAATAACTTGGAGGAAATAATGAAGATTAGAAACCATTTTTTTAAAATTACAAGACGCTTACCATTTTTATATTTGCATAGTACGTATATATTATTAATGTTGTAAATACAAATCTTTATGTATCTAAAAAGGGTGGTCCGAAAGAGGTAGGCCTTTTTTCGGAGGTCTCAAGAAGGTAAGAAATACAAGAATATGTGTGTGTGTATTTCTACTCTTCTTGAGACATCAACAAGGAAAAGTTTCGTCCATATGAGGACCCATGAACAAAATAGGACCGAAATCTTAGTCCCAATACGGAAAACCATTGCATATAATAGAGAATGTCTTATTTGCACCCCCTGGTGGTGAAATCTATCAAAATTGGAGTGGTCCCAAAAAGGAAGGATTTTTTTAAATTGACTGTGTGTCTGTTTTAATAGTGCTTCCCCCTCTGATCAACATATGAAATAACAAGTGTGTGTAAAAAATTGTTTTTTTTGCCAGCATTAATTAAAAATAAATACATATGTATATGTATATAGAGACATTCTGTAATAACTTGGAGGAAATAATGAAGATTAGAAACCATTTTTTTTTAAATTACGAGAAGCTTACCATTTTTATATTTGCATAGTACGTATATATTATTAATGTTGTAAATACAAATCTTTATGTATCTAAAAAGGGCGGTCCGAAAGAGGTAGGCCTTTTTTCGGAGGTCTCAAGAAGGTAAGAAATACAAGAATATGTGTGTGTGTATTCCTACTCTTCTTGAGACATCAACAAGGAAAAGTTTCGTCCATATGAGGACCCATGAACAAGATAGGACCGAAATCTTAGTCCCAATACGGAAAACCATTGCATATAATAGAGAATGTCTTATTTGCACCCCCTGGTGGTGAAATCTATCAAAATTGGAGTGGTCCCAAAAAGGAAGGATTTTTTTAAATTGACTGTGTGTCGGTTTTAATAGTGCTTCCCTCTCTGATCAACATATGAAATAACAAGTGTGTGTAAAAAATTTTTTTTTTTGCCAGCATTAATTAAAAATAAATAAATATGTATATGTATATAGAGACATTCTGTAATAACTTGGAGGAAATAATGAAGATTAGAAACCATTTTTTTTAAAATTACAAGACGCTTACCATTTTTATTTTTGCATAGTACGTATATATTATTAATGTTGTAAATACAAATCTTTATGTATCTAAAAAGGGTGGTCCGAAAGAGGTAGGCCTTTTTCGGAGGTCTCAAGAAGGTAAGAAATACAAGAATATGTGTGTGTGTATTTCTACTCTTCTTGAGACGTCAACAAGGAAAAGTTTCGTCCATATGAGGACCCATGAACAAGATAGGACCGAAATCTTAGTCCCAATACGGAAAACCATTGCATATAATAGAGAATGTCTTATTTGCACCCCCTGGTGGGGAAATCTATCAAAATTGGAGTGGTCCCAAAAAGGAAAGATTTTTTTAAATTGACTGTGTGTCGGTTTTAATAGTGCTTCCCCCTCTGATCAACATATGAAATAACAAGTGTGTGTAAAAAATTGTTTTTTTTGCCAGCATTAATTAAAAATAAATACATATGTATATGTATATAGAGACATTCTGTAATAACTTGGAGGAAATAATGAAGATTAGAAACCATTTTTTTTTAAATTACGAGAAGCTTACCATTTTTATATTTGCATAGTACGTATATATTATTAATGTTGTAAATACAAATCTTTATGTATCTAAAAAGGGTGGTCCGAAAGAGGTAGGCCTTTTTCGGAGGTCTCAAGAAGGTAAGAAATACAAGAATATGTGTGTGTGTATTTCTACTCTTCTTGAGACATCAACAAGGAAAAGTTTCGTCCATATGAGGACCCATGAACAAGATAGGACCGAAATCTTAGTCCCAATACGGAAAACCATTGCATATAATAGAGAATGTCTTATTTGCACCCCCTGGTGGTGAAATCTATCAAAATTGGAGTGGTCCCAAAAAGGAAGGATTTTTTAAATTGACTGTGTGTCGGTTTTAAAAGTGCTCCCCCCTCTGATCAACATATGAAATAACAAGTGTGTGTAAAAAATTGTTTTTTTTGCCAGCATTAATTACAAATAAATAAATATGTATATGTATATAGAGACATTCTGTAATAACTTGGAGGAAATAATGAAGATTAGAAACCATTTTTTTTTAAATTACGAGAAGCTTACCATTTTTATATTTGCATAGTACGTATATATTATTAATGTTGTAAATACAAATCTTTATGTATCTAAAAAGGGTGGTCCGAAAGAGGTAGGCCTTTTTCGGAGGTCTTAAGAAGGTAAGAAATACAAGAATATGTGTGTGTGTATTTCTACTCTTCTTGAGACATCAACAAGGAAAAGTTTCGTCCATATGAGGACCCATGAACAAGATAGGACCGAAATCTTAGTCCCAATACGGAAAACCATTGCATATAATAGAGAATGTCTTATTTGCACCCCCTGGTGGGGAAATCTATCAAAATTGGAGTGGTCCCAAAAAGGAAGGATTTTTTTAAATTGACTGTGTGTCGGTTTTAATAGTGCTTCCCTCTCTGATCAACATATGAAATAACAAGTGTGTGTAAAAAATTGTTTTTTTTGCCAGCATTAATTAAAAATAAATAAATATGTATATGTATATAGAGACATTCTGTAATAACTTGGAGGAAATAATGAAGATTAGAAACCATTTTTTTTTAAATTATGAGAAGCTTACCATTTTTATATTTGCATAGTACGTATATATTATTAATGTTGTAAATACAAATATTTATGTATCTAAAAAGGGTGGTCCGAAAGAGGTAGGCCTTTTTCGGAGGTCTCAAGAAGGTAAGAAATACAAGAATATGTGTGTGTGTGTATTTCTACTCTTCTTGAGACATCAACAAGGAAAAGTTTCGTCCATATGAGGACCCATGAACAAGATAGGACCGAAATCTTAGTCCCAATACGGAAAACCATTGCATATAATAGAGAATGTCTTATTTGCACCCCCTGGTGGTGAAATCTATCAAAATTGGAGTGGTCCCAAAAAGGAAGGATTTTTTTAAATTGACTGTGTGTCGGTTTTAATAGTGCTTCCCCCTCTGATCAACATATGAAATAACAAGTGTGTGTAAAAAATTGTTTTTTTTGCCAGCATTAATTAAAAATAAATAAATATGTATATGTATATAGAGACATTCTGTAATAACTTGGAGGAAATAATGAAGATTAGAAACCATTTTTTTTTAAATTACGAGAAGCTTACCATTTTTATATTTGCATAGTACGTATATATTATTAATGTTGTAAATACAAATCTTTATGTATCTAAAAAGGGTGGTCCGAAAGAGCTAGGCCTTTTTTCGGAGGTCTCAAGAAGGTAAGAAATACAAGAATATGTGTGTGTGTATTTCTACTCTTCTTGAGACATCAACAAGGAAAAGTTTCGTCCATATGAGGACCCATGAACAAGATAGGACCGAAATCTTAGTCCCAATACGGAAAACCATTGCATATAATAGAGAATGTCTTATTTGCACCCCCTGGTGGTGAAATCTATCAAAATTGGAGTGGTCCCAAAAAGGAAAGATTTTTTTAAATTGACTGTGTGTCGGTTTTAATAGTGCTTCCCCCTCTGATCAACATATGAAATAACAAGTGTGTGTAAAAAATTGTTTTTTTTGCCAGCATTAATTAAAAATAAATACATATGTATATGTATATAGAGACATTCTGTAATAACTTGGAGGAAATAATGAAGATTAGAAACCATTTTTTTTTAAATTACGAGACGCTTACCATTTTTATATTTGCATAGTACGTATATATTATTAATGTTGTAAATACAAATCTTTATGTATCTAAAAAGGGTGGTCCGAAAGAGGTAGGCCTTTTTCGGAGGTCTCAAGAAGGTAAGAAATACAAGAATATGTGTGTGTGTATTTCTACTCTTCTTGAGACATCAACAAGGAAAAGTTTCGTCCATATGAGGACCCATGAACAAGATAGGACCGAAATCTTAGTCCCAATACGGAAAACCATTGCATATAATAGAGAATGTCTTATTTGCACCCCCTGGTGGTGAAATCTATCAAAATTGGAGTGGTCCCAAAAAGGAAGGATTTTTTTAAATTGACTGTGTGTCGGTTTTAATAGTGCTTCCCCCTCTGATCAACATATGAAATAACAAGTGTGTGTAAAAAATTGTTTTTTTTTGCCAGCATTAATTAAAAACAAATACATATGTATATGTATATAGAGACATTCTGTAATAACTTAGAGGAAATAATGAAGATTAGAAACCATTTTTTTTTAAATTACGAGAAGCTTACCATTTTTATATTTGCATAGTACGTATATATTATTAATGTTGTAAATACAAATCTTTATGTATCTAAAAAGGGTGGTCCAAAAGAGGTAGGCCTTTTTCGGAGGTCTCAAGAAGGTAAGAAATACAAGAATATGTGTGTGTGTGTATTTCTACTCTTCTTGAGACATCAACAAGGAAAAGTTTCGTCCATATGAGGACCCATGAACAAGATAGGACCGAAATCTTAGTCCCAATACGGAAAACCATTGCATATAATAGAGAATGTCTTATTTGCACCCCCTGGTGGTGAAATCTATCAAAATTGGAGTGGTCCCAAAAAGGAAGGATTTTTTAAATTGACTGTGTGTCGGTTTTAAAAGTGCTCCCCCCTCTGATCAACATATGAAATAACAAGTGTGTGTAAAAAATTGTTTTTTTTGCCAGCATTAATTAAAAATAAATACATATGTATATGTATATAAAGACATTCTGTAATAACTTGGAGGAAATAATGAAGATTAGAAACCATTTTTTTAAAATTACAAGACGCTTACCATTTTTATATTTGCATAGTACGTATATATTATTAATGTTGTAAATACAAATCTTTATGTATCTAAAAAGGGTGGTCCGAAAGAGGTAGGCCTTTTTTCGGAGGTCTCAAGAAGGTAAGAAATACAAGAATATGTGTGTGTGTATTTCTACTCTTCTTGAGACATCAACAAGGAAAAGTTTCGTCCATATGAGGACCCATGAACAAAATAGGACCGAAATCTTAGTCCCAATACGGAAAACCATTGCATATAATAGAGAATGTCTTATTTGCACCCCCTGGTGGTGAAATCTATCAAAATTGGAGTGGTCCCAAAAAGGAAGGATTTTTTTAAATTGACTGTGTGTCTGTTTTAATAGTGCTTCCCCCTCTGATCAACATATGAAATAACAAGTGTGTGTAAAAAATTGTTTTTTTTGCCAGCATTAATTAAAAATAAATACATATGTATATGTATATAGAGACATTCTGTAATAACTTGGAGGAAATAATGAAGATTAGAAACCATTTTTTTTTAAATTACGAGAAGCTTACCATTTTTATATTTGCATAGTACGTATATATTATTAATGTTGTAAATACAAATCTTTATGTATCTAAAAAGGGCGGTCCGAAAGAGGTAGGCCTTTTTTCGGAGGTCTCAAGAAGGTAAGAAATACAAGAATATGTGTGTGTGTATTCCTACTCTTCTTGAGACATCAACAAGGAAAAGTTTCGTCCATATGAGGACCCATGAACAAGATAGGACCGAAATCTTAGTCCCAATACGGAAAACCATTGCATATAATAGAGAATGTCTTATTTGCACCCCCTGGTGGTGAAATCTATCAAAATTGGAGTGGTCCCAAAAAGGAAGGATTTTTTTAAATTGACTGTGTGTCGGTTTTAATAGTGCTTCCCTCTCTGATCAACATATGAAATAACAAGTGTGTGTAAAAAATTTTTTTTTTTGCCAGCATTAATTAAAAATAAATAAATATGTATATGTATATAGAGACATTCTGTAATAACTTGGAGGAAATAATGAAGATTAGAAACCATTTTTTTTAAAATTACAAGACGCTTACCATTTTTATTTTTGCATAGTACGTATATATTATTAATGTTGTAAATACAAATCTTTATGTATCTAAAAAGGGTGGTCCGAAAGAGGTAGGCCTTTTTCGGAGGTCTCAAGAAGGTAAGAAATACAAGAATATGTGTGTGTGTATTTCTACTCTTCTTGAGACGTCAACAAGGAAAAGTTTCGTCCATATGAGGACCCATGAACAAGATAGGACCGAAATCTTAGTCCCAATACGGAAAACCATTGCATATAATAGAGAATGTCTTATTTGCACCCCCTGGTGGGGAAATCTATCAAAATTGGAGTGGTCCCAAAAAGGAAGGATTTTTTAAATTGACTGTGTGTCGGTTTTAAAAGTGCTCCCCCCTCTGATCAACATATGAAATAACAAGTGTGTGTAAAAAATTGTTTTTTTTGCCAGCATTAATTAAAAATAAATACATATGTATATGTATATAAAGACATTCTGTAATAACTTGGAGGAAATAATGAAGATTAGAAACCATTTTTTTAAAATTACAAGACGCTTACCATTTTTATATTTGCATAGTACGTATATATTATTAATGTTGTAAATACAAATCTTTATGTATCTAAAAAGGGTGGTCCGAAAGAGGTAGGCCTTTTTTCGGAGGTCTCAAGAAGGTAAGAAATACAAGAATATGTGTGTGTGTATTTCTACTCTTCTTGAGACATCAACAAGGAAAAGTTTCGTCCATATGAGGACCCATGAACAAAATAGGACCGAAATCTTAGTCCCAATACGGAAAACCATTGCATATAATAGAGAATGTCTTATTTGCACCCCCTGGTGGTGAAATCTATCAAAATTGGAGTGGTCCCAAAAAGGAAGGATTTTTTTAAATTGACTGTGTGTCTGTTTTAATAGTGCTTCCCCCTCTGATCAACATATGAAATAACAAGTGTGTGTAAAAAATTGTTTTTTTTGCCAGCATTAATTAAAAATAAATACATATGTATATGTATATAGAGACATTCTGTAATAACTTGGAGGAAATAATGAAGATTAGAAACCATTTTTTTTTAAATTACGAGAAGCTTACCATTTTTATATTTGCATAGTACGTATATATTATTAATGTTGTAAATACAAATCTTTATGTATCTAAAAAGGGCGGTCCGAAAGAGGTAGGCCTTTTTTCGGAGGTCTCAAGAAGGTAAGAAATACAAGAATATGTGTGTGTGTATTCCTACTCTTCTTGAGACATCAACAAGGAAAAGTTTCGTCCATATGAGGACCCATGAACAAGATAGGACCGAAATCTTAGTCCCAATACGGAAAACCATTGCATATAATAGAGAATGTCTTATTTGCACCCCCTGGTGGTGAAATCTATCAAAATTGGAGTGGTCCCAAAAAGGAAGGATTTTTTTAAATTGACTGTGTGTCGGTTTTAATAGTGCTTCCCTCTCTGATCAACATATGAAATAACAAGTGTGTGTAAAAAATTTTTTTTTTTGCCAGCATTAATTAAAAATAAATAAATATGTATATGTATATAGAGACATTCTGTAATAACTTGGAGGAAATAATGAAGATTAGAAACCATTTTTTTTAAAATTACAAGACGCTTACCATTTTTATTTTTGCATAGTACGTATATATTATTAATGTTGTAAATACAAATCTTTATGTATCTAAAAAGGGTGGTCCGAAAGAGGTAGGCCTTTTTCGGAGGTCTCAAGAAGGTAAGAAATACAAGAATATGTGTGTGTGTATTTCTACTCTTCTTGAGACGTCAACAAGGAAAAGTTTCGTCCATATGAGGACCCATGAACAAGATAGGACCGAAATCTTAGTCCCAATACGGAAAACCATTGCATATAATAGAGAATGTCTTATTTGCACCCCCTGGTGGGGAAATCTATCAAAATTGGAGTGGTCCCAAAAAGGAAAGATTTTTTTAAATTGACTGTGTGTCGGTTTTAATAGTGCTTCCCCCTCTGATCAACATATGAAATAACAAGTGTGTGTAAAAAATTGTTTTTTTTGCCAGCATTAATTAAAAATAAATACATATGTATATGTATATAGAGACATTCTGTAATAACTTGGAGGAAATAATGAAGATTAGAAACCATTTTTTTTTAAATTACGAGAAGCTTACCATTTTTATATTTGCATAGTACGTATATATTATTAATGTTGTAAATACAAATCTTTATGTATCTAAAAAGGGTGGTCCGAAAGAGGTAGGCCTTTTTCGGAGGTCTCAAGAAGGTAAGAAATACAAGAATATGTGTGTGTGTATTTCTACTCTTCTTGAGACATCAACAAGGAAAAGTTTCGTCCATATGAGGACCCATGAACAAGATAGGACCGAAATCTTAGTCCCAATACGGAAAACCATTGCATATAATAGAGAATGTCTTATTTGCACCCCCTGGTGGTGAAATCTATCAAAATTGGAGTGGTCCCAAAAAGGAAGGATTTTTTAAATTGACTGTGTGTCGGTTTTAAAAGTGCTCCCCCCTCTGATCAACATATGAAATAACAAGTGTGTGTAAAAAATTGTTTTTTTTGCCAGCATTAATTAAAAACAAATACATATGTATATGTATATAGAGACATTCTGTCATAACTTGGAGGAAATAATGAAGATTAGAAACCATTTTTTTTTTAATTACGAGAAGCTTACCATTTTTATATTTGCAGAGTACGTATATATTATTAATGTTGTAAATACAAATCTTTATGTATCTAAAAAGGGTGGTCCGAAAGAGGTAGGCCTTTTTCGGAGGTCTCAAGAAGGTAAGAAATACAAGAATATGTGTGTGTGTATTTCTACTCTTCTTGAGACATCAACAAGGAAAAGTTTCGTCCATATGAGGACCCATGAACAAGATAGGACCGAAATCTTAGTCCCAATACGGAAAACCATTGCATATAATAGAGAATGTCTTATTTGCACCCCCTGGTGGTGAAATCTATCAAAATTGGAGTGGTCCCAAAAAGGAAGGATTTTTTAAATTGACTGTGTGTCGGTTTTAAAAGTGCTCCCCCTCTGGTCAACATATGAAATAACAAGTGTGTGTAAAAAATTGTTTTTTTTGCCAGCATTAATTAAAAACAAATACATATGTATATGTATATAGAGACATTCTGTCATAACTTGGAGGAAATAATGAAGATTAGAAACCATTTTTTTTTTAATTACGAGAAGCTTACCATTTTTATATTTGCAGAGTACGTATATATTATTAATGTTGTAAATACAAATCTTTATGTATCTAAAAAGGGTGGTCCGAAAGAGGTAGGCCTTTTTCGGAGGTCTCAAGAAGGTAAGAAATACAAGAATTTGTGTGTGTGTATTTCTACTCTTCTTGAGACATCAACAAGGAAAAGTTTC